>NC_086318.1:49541988-49841988 GCF_036172605.1 Pelobates fuscus | reverse complement strand
AATAACCTGCAGCAATGCTCTGATTGGTTGGAATTTGCTGACACCTGTTTCAGCGTCTAAAACTCTGTACCCGGCAGAGCTGCAGACCTGAAGTGATGGTCTCTCTGTCTCACTCTCTGGGCAGACTGAGTAGAAGGGCCTCACACCCGGCGGTATACAGAGCAAGCCGCCAGGCCCCTCCTGGTATCGGCACTCGGTCACGGACCAAGGGCACCACAAATCAGTCTGTGCTAAGACATGTTTGGCAGTAGCGAGGCCCCATAGAGCGCAAAGTCTTACTCGCCTACTTAGAGGGAGCCACTACAGCTTAATGTGGTTGTTCTGGTGTCTTCAGCATATCCCTGCAGTGTTAGCAATGTAAACAATGTATTTTCAGAGAATTTCTGATTGCTGACACTGTTCTCGGCTGCCTGGTATGATTGAGTTAAATGGTATACATTACTGTATTATGTTGTGCAAGCCCTTTTCACTTATTTTGTTACTATGTGGAATTTTTTTTATTATAATTTGAAATAAATGTAATTTTGTTTTTGTATAGTGCATCCTTATGATATTGAAGTACCAGAATACTGCCCAACATCAACCAAGAAAGTGAAGTCTAACTTTTTTTATACAGCGTAATTCTGAGAGTATCCCAAACAAGAATGTGTCCTCTGAACGAGTGTCCTGCAGTATATAGTGTTTAGGCAGTCAGAGCATCTTGAGATTCATGTTTTTTTGATGCTTTTGCCAAATGTTTGTTGGACTTAGATCATGCATGCTGTTCGCAGTGTGCTTTTGACATTGCCTTAGAAGACCTATACAGAAACAGTTGTTCTATAGAGATCATTCCAATGACTTTTCTGTGCAGATATCTCAATCAGCGGGGTTCCTCGTGACTTTTTTTTTTTTTTCAGTGTGCACTTGTTGGTTGTATGTTTGAATGATCAGACATTTGAGTGTTTCTTTCATCTCTTCCAGGGTTTTTTTTAGGGACCCTATGAACTGAGATGACAGAATTTGGAACCTGATAGTGGGATCTTTTTGTTTAGTGTTGCCTATCATCAGTCAAATCCAGTGGGTAGGTTAATAAGGCTTAAGCTGAAAGAAATGGTGAACATCTGATTGACAAGCATGTGAACAAAAAATGTTTGTCAAAAGGTCTGATCATCCGAAGCAGCTATTAATTGGATTGCTCAGGAAATAAATAACGGTTGCATTGATTTCGGAATATGGCTCCTTCAACTGCCTATCTGCCTAACTCCCTAACTGATAAGATTAACCTAAAATAGTTTTTCTGTTTAAAGCCATTTTCTTCCAACTTCAGATATAACATTCTGCCAGTTCTAAAAAAAAAAGGTATAGGAAACGGATCGGTCTGCGGTATGCGTTCGGGTAATGGAAAAGTTCGATGTCCACCAAAAAATACATCCTACCCATAGGGCAATGGTCTTGTACCTGCACAGTAGAATTAAATTTGACGTTATTCTTTATTGCCTATAAATACTGCTACACTCTGGAAGGAAGTTGCAAAGCTGACTCAATGTCTCATTTCTTTGTACATAAGGGTTTGTTGTTTGTTAGAATGTTGTTGTGTTGTTTTGTTTTTACCTGTGGTTTAAAATAAGGATTATATGTATAATTATACTATTTGACACTGTCGCTTGTCAGTATACAGAGCTGCTCTATTTCCTTTTTTTACAAACACCGCTACATTGACCTCTTTAAGATAATAATTGTATAACAGCATATATTATTAATTAGCATAATACACTATATTTTGCATTTTTTTTTTGTAAACACTAGCCATAGACAAGACACAGCTGTTGTGACTATATAGGGGATAACACTTTTTATGCCACACATAGCTGGCAAACACATAGTGTCTTTTTTAACTAAACACAAAATTGTTGTGAATAGAAAAATTATGGCTAGTATAACTAGGCTGTAACTTTAGCTAAGTTGTAGCATTTTGCCAAACCAGCCGGTTTTTGACAAAGTTTTGCAACTCTGTTTGCAACCAGCAAAACTTAAAAGATTAGAAAAAAAAAATCTCATAGAAAAAAAAAGTAGTTCCAATGTTTTAGTAGTAGTGCCATTACATTTGTGCACTGCAGAAAAATGTCACTCCGGCCCCGGCATCACCAAGAGGCGCGCAAGGGAGCTGAGCATGATGATCAGAGCTACCTTGCCGCCTGCCTCCACTCTGCGCCTGCCAACCCGACAGCCCACCGAGCTGCAGGCAGCCCCACTGGACCACAGGGAAGAATCCACTCCAGCACTCCCAGATAGGGAGGCTGGATGGATTAAACTTGATTTTTTTTATTTATTTTTTTACTTATGAGTGTGTGTGTGTGTGCTGCGCTGTTTGTGTGAGGGTGCAATGTGTATGTAAGGGGTGCCGTGTGTGAGTGAGGTGCTTTGCGTGTGTGTGTGTGTGTGTGTGTGTGTGAGGGGGCTTACCAACCCGAGAGGGCCCTAAGCAAGTAAGCAGGGCCGGTTCTCCATGGGCCGACTGGTAAGATCAAAAATCACCCCTGTCAGCCTGGGAACATGGGCATCGCACTGGGGCCCCTGTGCTTGTGGGGCCCCTGGGCAAGAGCCCAGCGTGCCCATGTGGAAAGACGGCCCTGTGTATGTGTCTGTTGGTGAATGCATGTCTGTCAGTTAGTGTAAATGTGTGTCTGTCGGTGAATTTAAGTGTGTGTGTAACTGTGAATGAGTGAGTGTTTATGTCTGTGAATGTGTATGTGTATGTTTCAGTGAAAGAGTGTGTTGATTAAACAGTGTGTGGGACAATGACTGTGTATCTGTAAGTGAGTGTATGTCAGTGTATGCATCAGTGAGAGCGTGTGTCTGTCAGGAAGAGAAATTTGGAAGGGGGGGTGCCCGAGTTTTGTCATGCCTAGGGCAGCACAATACTAGAATACACCACCCACGAAAGGTGCAGAACAACCCTTGAGATGGGCACTCTGGTGAATGCACACCAGACTGATTGAGAGCCTCCCTGGCAGGCCCCATTAGTTCTAGAGAACTGTTCTAGAGAACAGAGAACTTCTTGCTCTACATCGTTAGTACTGGAGGTGGGGATTGCTGCACAGAGGACCACAGGCAAGAAGTCAAACTGATGGACCTGATGTACAGGGGCCCCCAATTAGGACTGTAGGAAAATACAGACCAAGGAGAAATCGTGCTCTCTCCTACTGTGTTTCTGGCAGCTATTATATTAGCATTGTAATTAAGCAATGTCAATTTATGAGAAAGTGTGGAAATAAGCATATATTCACATATAGAAAGCTAAAATATGACAACAGCTTTAACATTGTTTGGGGCCTCACATTTCCCCTTTTATCTGGTATTAATGTGTCATCTAATCCCTTAATGAATAATAGCTTGTTCCTGCAAAGCTGTGTGATTGAGAACACGAGTTTGTGAGTTGCAGAATTTTCAGCCGTACATCTGCCCATAGATCTGGCGAACCAGCTGGTGCCGATATAGCTTTTTTTTCACACCGCTGAGTGCAGCCGGCAGTAAAATGATTTCATAATTTGTAACAAAATAAAAATTAATATAATCCTGCCTTGATATGTATGTTACTTGTCTTTAAATCATGATTATTAGTTTATCGCAATTAATTTAATACCGATTTGTGACTTAATGCTGATAATATGTTGCGGCGATGTTCATCCTTGTCCAGCTTAAAACGGGTATATCAGGCCGTTGTGTATTAGATTTCATGGTTCATAAGATTTCACGGTCTGAAATATGACATTTACAGTAGGTTCATAGGTCATGCAGTTAAGCCCTTTGACCATCTGTGCTCCATTCACATAAAAACATGTAGAGAACGACCTTCTAAAAAAGCAACATTAGCACAATTGTGTCTCCTCATCAGTTCTGAGAAATATATCTGAACTTAATTTCTTGTTAACCCTTTGTTACTTATTACATAGAAAATTTTGAAAAAAATAATAATAAAAAGTTCAAAACATAGATGTATCGCCAGCGACATTAATCAGGGCAAACAAAGCTATTTTGTATGCTGTCAGTAAACATGTACAAAATAGAATCATCATCAACATCGTCATAGAAGAATCATCATGAGAATTGTTTGTATGCATTCTTTTTAGATATGTTGGGGAGTTTATATGGTGTTACTTGTCTCACAAACCTTCCTACAGTTTCAGAAAAAATCAACAGCAATTTCTAACCTACAACAAGAGGGACTTATAAATATACACAAACATGGTCTGTATACCATGGATACTTGTAGAGAATCTTTTTTTTTGGAATACAAATCTGGAAAATCCTAGCAAAATTTTAATTATGATGTTTATACAGTAAATACAGCTGCCTGCCTAAGACCTGTCATCTGCATTTGAAAGTGTCTCAGTTACTGTTATTTAAGCGTGTATTTGCTCCATAATGTGTGCCTAAGGACCTCCTTATTTACTAGTTTTATGTCGTTGCACATTTACCTGATCTTATTGTTGCGGGTGCATCTTCTCTGCCCTTGGTTTTATGCTTGCAGCCCACCAATAAAGCTTGCATGTTGCACACATTTAATTTCCTGTTATTCTTTATTGTTCATTCACATGTGTGTGCTTGCACCGCCCTATGCATACACTACAACTTGTGTCTTATGTACTTGTCTCCTTTATTTCCGCCAGTGGGTGTAGATCGTCTAACTAGGAAAGTCCACCTGCCAGATGAATGTGTTCTGGACAGAATTGGCAAGTAAGATATGTTTTTATACTGTACTTTGTATCACCATAAGTTTTAATAACAATCTAGAAAGTTTTATATGTAGTGAGAAAGAAAACGTAAATTCTGTGCACATCTCAGGTACCTATAAACTATTAATAGGAACACTCTAAACACCAAAGCCACTTTATCTTAATGAAGCAGTTTAGGTGTGTAGATCATGCCACTGCAGTCTCACTGCTCAATTCTCTGCCATTTAGGAGTTAAATCACTTTGTTTATGCAGCCCTAGCCACGCCTCTCCTAGTTGTGAATCACACATCATCCCTACATACTTCCTGAAAGAAAACTCAATTTTTTTTCAACTTCCCTTATTACACTTCCCTTATTACACTGTGCATTTAATTTCTCATCTCCTGGTCTGTTAATTGCCAGCTAGGCCATACAGTAGCCTTTTGGGTGTGATTAAAGTTTAATTTAGAGAGCAGGACATAAGGACTTCTAATCTAAACACAATGTGCTGTAAACTGTAACCTTTTTGTCATGGAGGCTGTGTGACAGATGGTTGGATGAAGCCTATTGAGCGAAACACGTCACACAGGACCATGTGATCGGAGATACGAGTTCTCTTCCCAAACAGGCGATTCTGTACTGGGATTTGTTCGGACTCGTGCACAAAAAAGGGTTTGTTGTGGGTTTCTTTCATTGTGGGATTATACACACTAATGACATAGACTTTACATAATAGTGCAACAAAGATTAGGTCAATTTCTCATACACAAGGGCACCTCAGTAAAAGCAGTTAGCTTACATGTAAAGCATTTATTAGTACTGAATTCGATAAATAAACTTTTTTATTATTATTACTATTGTTATTTTGGATTTCTTTCATAATGAATCCCACTTAAGAATCATGTGGGGTGTTCATGCCTCTCCCTGCAAATCATTTCTCCCAGGCTATTACGGTTCTGTTTATGTGAGTGAGTATACCACTTGGGGAGGGAGGGTGACATTAGAGACATTTTTAGTCAAACAGTATGCACTATGGATTTGTGTTTTTCTTTTGTAAGATTAATTCATTAGCATACACTTTGTTATATAAGTATGGTTTTATTATTTTTATGCACTAAAAACAAGTTACACTTTATTGTAAAGGATGCACCCTGTTGTTCACAATTTTTATGGTATTCTTTGCACTTTAAAAATAAGTACGGTAGCACTTTTGCACATTTAAAATAATTTATTTAAAATGTATTCACTTTTATAAGGTCTCTAGTGCAACACTGATTATGGTTGAAGATCCTGAGACATGTCTACATATATGTATATTGCTTGCTGTGACCCTTTAAGCAGCAGACTTAAAGATTTGTATTATTACAAGCTGCAATTTGTCAGAATTTGGGCAATCGGGTGTTTGTCCAATTTCCCATTTTCCCAACTGCCACATAGACTAATCATGGAAGCAATGACTTGTGCAATGGATATGCATGTACGTCTGATTCATAATTCGGACTTCTGACCATGGCACCACAAAGGAGACGATCGATGGAGAAAAAAAAAAAAGATGATTGATTGCTAGGGCACTGCCACTAATGTTAATTTTATTCACAGATCAGGTAAGAAGTGACCAATATAGAGAAAATACGGAGTAACAGTAAAAAAAATAAATCTATATTTATATATCATATATTTAATTTATATATATACATATATAAATATAGTTTGTTTGTTTTTAATGATAATCGTCTTTTTCTCCCTATTGATTACTTTTCCTCACTTGATCTATAAACCAAATTGTGGGAATTTTTGGCACCAAAATATCTTGTTTGCCATATTCCTTTAAATATCCTTTTTTTTTTTTTTTTACCTTTTTTAACCTGACCTTACTTATAATTTATAAACCCACGCAATAGCGCAAAGAATCCATAGGTGGGGATTATACCACCCATACGCTTACACCGAGCAGTTCAGCCTGCTCTATATACTGTGAGTATATTTTTATTTTCTTCTAGCATTTTTATCTGCCATACAGAGAGCACTATATTTTATTTTCTCTTATTATCGGCCGAGCCGGATCATCGCTGGACTTTTCACCTGCACTACTTGCTGACCAGCGTCACCCTATATATCCTTGAGTGGGGATCATTCCACTTCACGCATATAATATCAGAGCTGGATTTTAGCTCTGAAAATTGTGAGTAATTTTCATTATCACTATTTTATCCCCTTTCACCTTGCTGACATACTGTACCATTGGGATTTTTGTTTTCCTGCTTTTATCTTCACATATCATCACCGAACTACAAGTGCATAGGCGTAAAGACTGACATCATCCTCAAGCATCCTCCATACTTTGTGGAACTTACCACTTCGGACTTATTGTAGGACTTTGGACTATTATTTTATTATTATTTTATTTATGCATAATATTATTTTTATGTAAGTTAGGCGCACCCTTTTCATTTCTGTTTTCGTGTTTTATGTTACTTATATAAGGGGATTAGGGGAACTCCCCTTTTAAGGTGTGCAGCCGTTCTAAACTATATTTCTCTGTGGCTACGTAGCGCTGACTCTTCACCCCATTCCTCAATAATACATATTTGCTGTTTTATTTGTTTGGCCCATTTGCACATCTTCTTGGTTCTTCTGATTCATTTATTTTTGAGAAAAGAAAATCAGAACAAACCACATCATGCATAAAATTCTGCCTTCCCAAATTCTTTTTTTTATTGGTAGTTTGCCCAAAATATTCTTTTCTGCTTTGCACAAGTCTATCAAGTAGTTTTCTTAATAGTAGATAACAGTAGATAATGTAATCTGCAAAATATACTTTATTTTTAAAGAGACTTGGCATATTGTTATTAAAAGTTTACCTTTTAAATGGTATTATTGTAAACATTAAAGACGAGGAGCAGATGGTCAGCGTAGGTCCTTTTGCTGGCCTGGACATAAGATCTGAGCGTTATTCTGTCTTTTGTAGTTTATTACATGATAGACAGCTGCATTGTGACCTTTTATACTTTCAAATGTCCTCTGTAAGCCAAATATAATTTGAATGTGAACTTGTACAAAATTAGGATAAACATTTGGCATTCCAAAGTTATTAAAACAATTGTCTCGGTGCTGTAAAAATAGAGATCTCTGGTCAAATTAAGCATTTTATTTTTTAGAACTTACACCTTCTATTCTGAACTTGATCAATGGATGTTAAAGGATCTGCAGTCTGTCATAACATAAAAAAAACATTGGGTTTGATGGCACATATATTGAGTTCTTGGATCATTTAATTAGTTTTAGAAGATATATATTTTTTTAAAAAACTTTTTCCGTGCATTCTTTTGTTTCCTACATTTTTAGATTGTAATAAAAATAATAAAATGTAAAAAATAAAATCCTAATCCCCTTCTATAAAATATTACTGCCTTTTGAAATAATAACATATTTAGTGCTGATGTGGTGTATATATTATTATTAACCAACTAAAAGTTATTATTAACCTAAAGTTTATTTTGCAAATTCTCCTGATGGTGACTGCCCTGCTTGAATTCCAGTGGCCGTGGGGTGCAGAGGAAAGTAGGGGGGGAGGGGGTGGTTTGGGACCATGTGGCATTTAAGTTCGCTTAACTGTGAATAAAAACTAAAAAAAATTAAAATAAACTGCAGCACTGTCAGCTGGGCAACGGACTGCATCGATCGATGTCTTTCTCGTTCACACCAAGGCACACAAAGCAAAACTGGGGCCTACTACACTCAACAGACACGAGGCCTGGAGACAATCTTCAACAGCCTACTGGAGGAACATGACACAAGTGATTCGATCTCCCAACTAATGACACCACAGCCAAACACCCTATCAATGGGGCGCTGATCACCAAAACCCAACAGGGCATCAGAGTTATACTCCAACGACCGGCAGCACCAAAAAAATCTGCCGGTGGAGGCCCACCAGAGTGAGGAGGCACCAGCTCCCACACCACAGAGTGCTAACGGGGACACCTCACCCCCACCTAAATCAAAGCACCCAACGAGCCTCCAACTAACCAACAGCTCAGCCCCGACCACCAAAGAAGACCCTAAAATCCTCCTCTTGGATTCACACAAGATGATGGTGGCAGACCGGGCGCTACTCAGAACTGAGATTCAGTCAAACATAGACCTCATAAAAGCGGCGGGGGAAGGAATCAAGACCACACAAGCTACGGTGTGCACCTTAAGCAGCTCTGAACAACAACTCCACACCCAGTAGCTCAATCTCTCTCAGAGGAAGGATGACTAACCTTGAGGACCAACAATGTCGCAATAATGTTAAGATTCGGGATGTCCCGGCCAACATAACAGCAGAGGAACAACCTCACTATACCCGGAGGCTGCTGGCATCCATCCTGCCACCCACAGTGGCCAAGAAACTTACCTTGGAAGGAATATATTGCAGCACCAACACAGCTAACTCCTCTCCCACAATGTCAAGGGATGTTATAGTACGCTGCGCTTCAACCTCAGACAAGACCTACATCATGACAGCACTGTGAGGCAAAACACCCCTGCAGTTTGAGGGCTCCCACCTGAACTTTTTTCAAGACCTCTCTGGGGTCCGTTACCGCTCACCTTCGGTCCTCAGGGGTGCCTTACCGATGGGGAACAACGGGATCACTAGTGGTGACCCGCAACAGAGTCACACATACACTCCACTCGACAGCTGATACACATACATCATTCTTTGTAACACTGGGCTTCACTCAACCTGTAGCAGGCGCACCTACTGGAACCCCACAGCAGATCCTGAGACCTGTCCAACATTGGACCTTTCGTACCCAGAGTCTCAAACACACAAGGGACTTTACTATCCGGACCTTAACCAGGACTCATACCGACATACCGGACCCGAGAACCTGGAACTGTGCCAAAGTTGACGACCAAACCAACGTTTTGCCTTTCTTTTATGCTTAGTTACTAATTTGTTGTTATTGTTTTGCACTTGCAATGTGTGAGCACTGTCAGATACAGTGCAATACTTAATGCAGATTAAGATAGACCGACTAAAAGAACACATTTAAGTACCTATCCAAGTGAGATTTACCACCCTCTCCCCCCTCCCCCCGACACCCACTAGGAAAGCTGTACACTGCCCAGCAGAATGAGGGGCCATAAGATACACTCTACAACGAAGCTCAAGCTTACATTTATTAAAATCCCCTTTTTTGTGCCACATTTTGTAATTCAATTTTTCAATTCAGTATAATTAATATTTAGTGAATAAAACCATGTGCCGTTTTACGTGTGTATCTTGTGAAACGGGACCAGACCAAAATTTTCCCAGGGGCCCAGACTGCTGTCAGTCCATCCTTGCCTAAATTATAAAATAATATTGTTCCTGGCCTTTAGGTGGGTGACCTGCAATGAGCACTTCTGACCTGGCAGATAGCTGCAATGCATCTTGGTTAATCCCCAGAATTCCAAACTCATTATTTTGAATCTGGTTATTTTGGGAATCCCCATTGCAATAGGATACCATATATCATCACCGTGAAGACTCCCTTGGTAATTTGAGGAGCAGACATTATTAGGGATTTCTTTAGTGAACACGTACTCAAGCATTCAAGCAAAGTGTTGATACCTTCAGTGTATATCTTTATCATATGTATTTAACTGTGATAACACTTCTCAGACTACTGTGACATGTTAATCCATGTGATAACAGCTGAGAGTTTACAGAATAGGTATTTCAATAGCGACTCAAATGGCTTGCAATTTTTCAACACGATTTTCAAAACAGTCTATTTTTTTAGCCTCTGACAGTAAATGTTTAGTATTTTAATTATGATGAAATGTAATAATTCATAATATATAACTTGTTCTGAATAATTTCCTTTGAGACATTGAAATGTAATTTGGATTTTTTTTTTTTTTTTGCCTTTTCATCTTTTTATTTTTGAATTAGTGATAAGGACTTTCTGTTATTCCAGTAAATAAAGCTTAATTGCCCATTTGTGAATGGCTTTCAGCTATACTTAAAATGCACATCTTTTGTCTGTGATACTACATTATTCAATTGAAATGAATTTAAAATCACAGTTTGGTGCAGATCACTCAAACTCCCATAGGGCTTTTTTTTTTTTTTTTTTTATTCCAAAGGTTTTTATTAAGCATACATGGACATTTTACTAACATGTTTTCTGTTTTTTATACATGAGAATATCAAACGAGTAGGCATCAAATAAACACACATTGTTTAAACGTAATAAACAAGCAGAGTCAAGTTACGTCCGATAATAAGATGATAGTTAAAGCGGCACTGTCATGCCGAACTTACCTTTCCTCAATCTCTTCCTCTTCTCCGCCTCTCTCAGGATCTGTTATTCTTTTCTTCCATTCTTCTTTAGTTTTCTTTAAAATTATAAGACAAAGTAGGGACTCTTTGCCTTATGGAGGATTCCTCCGCTTGACCAGCTCTGACCAGCGGAGGAGCAAAGTGTGCTTCATTTCCGCTGGTCAGAGCAATTTTCCCATGATCCCTAGCTTTCCTCCCAGTTCCCACAATACTTCCTGTCAGTATTGCCGAAAGTCCTGTCACTTAGACAGAACGCCGGCAAAACTGCCGAATTGCATCCTAACAGAATGAGAAGAGTTTCTCCATTGGTGTTAGGATGCAATTCGGTACTTTGTTCGTATCGGAATTTCATCCTAATGAATGAAACTCCGATCCTATTCATTGCTGTGACTGCATCTTGCAGCCGCTTAGTAGATAACTCCCTAATTCCCACGGTATCAGGGAGCTATCTACTAAAAGGCTGAAAGACCTGAATTGGAACAGTAGGAACAGTAGGAATTGGAACAGTAGGTCCCCCCCCCTTATTGTTTTATTAGGGTCCCCACCCACCACGCAGGAGTGGGGGCTGGGGGGAGGACAGTAGGTCCCCCCCCTTATTGTTTTATTAGGGCCCCCACCCACCGCGCAGGTGTGGGGGCCGGGGGGGAGGACAGTAGGTCCCCCCCCCTTATTATTTTATTAGGGCCCCCACCCACCGCGCAGGGGTGGGGGCCGGGGGGGAGGACAGTAGGTCCCCCCCCCTTATTGTTTTATTAGGGCCCCCACCCACCACGCAGGAGTGGGGGCCGGGGGGAGGACAGTAGGTCCCCCCCCTTATTGTTTTATTAGGGCCCCCACCCACCGCGCAGGGGTGGGGGCCGGGGGGGAGGACAGTAGGTCCCCCCCTTATTATTTTATTAGTGCCCCCACCCACCGCGCAGGGGTGGGGGCCAGGGGGGAGGACAGTAGGTCCCCCCCCCCCTTATTACCATTTATGTTTTTACAGTGAGCAGCCACAGGCTGCTCACTGTTTAGTGGACATGCCCCTACTCGCGGTATAGCGAGTAGGGGCATTGGGGAGATTTTAATCTCCCTTGTGCTATTATGGGGGTCATATTGACCCCCATAGAGTGAGGGGGGGACCTGGGGGGCTTATGAAGTGGTGGGGAGCACAGCTCCCCACCGCTTCTGTCTTTACATATTACAAGGAGGGAGCTGCACGTCGGTAGCTCCCTCCTTGTAATAAACTGATCGAACAAACGAACACTGATACTCAGTGTTAGTTTGTTCGTCTGATTTTTTCTATTCATTCATTCGTCTGTCTGATGAATGAATGAATAGAGGAAATTCCCGTTCGCATGTCCAGGTGTTTCACTGGGCATGTGCGGGAATCTGACAGTCTGTGTAGTGTGGGTAGATGACGTGTCCCACAGGGACTTCACCTACCCACACAAAGATGGCGGCGCCCTGAATAAAGATCGGGGCAGAAGATACAGATTTAAAAATAGGTAATCTGGGGGGCTTAGGGGCATTTGGGGGTGACTAGGGGGTCAATTGGATGTAGTGGAGGCGGGAGGGGGGTTAAAAAAAAAACGGGATTCGGCATGACAGTGCCGCTTTAACACATTTTAGACATATTGAGTAGGCTGACTCGTGACCTGTCAAACTATAATTATTAATACTGTAGTTTAATGTGAGCACAGTTTTATAAATTTTACAATAGATTAACCTTCCAGATTAGACCAATAGTCAAACTAAGCTAGTGTGACATATATACGTAAAACAGTTGTACGTTAAACTAAGGAGAGCGTATATTAATGGGCTCTCGTGTGACATGTTCACTATTGTAGTATATAAAAACTTGGTATAGCAATACTAGCAGGTGCTGTCTCAACGAGTGTTACGTTAATTTAGCATTTAACCAGGATAAGTAACATCAGTACAATCACATGGTCCACTGCTACTGTTTAGTGTGTTGCTAGATTAGTTGGCTGGGTTATGGTAGCTGACATCAAAATGACAGCATTGATAGACATATTCCGTAAGTCTTAACAAGGCTTGCATCAAAATAACAGCGTTGATAGACATATTCCATAAGTCTTAACAAGGCTTAGTTATAGCAGGCTATAAGAGAAAGTAAAAAAAAAAAAAATTGCCCCAGCCTTCTAGGAAGGGGAGGGGTGTAATAAAAAAAAGGGCCTACGTGATGTCCCCTGTAAAGCTCCAGTGGGAGTGTCCCCTGTGCTCCAGAGGGCCTTGTGCCAAGTACGCACAGCTGGGTGTTACAAGACACCCTAATTTAAAATAATAAAATGAACAGAAAAACTTAGTCCCTTATTAAGGGGTTATAACATATATAAGTCTGGGTTGCTTTGACAGTACTTTGGGTATACCCAGGTCTCTAACTGTTGGCATTTTAACTGCGCCTCTGCTAGTAAGCACGCCCTGGGCATTAAGCTTTATTCCATTGTGCGTTGTTCCTTGTTATCATGCTTTGGCCTCTAGGGGCATTGCTGCTCACCAAAAATACTTAGTGCTATGATACTTATAAAATTTGGCCAACATTCCGTACAGTCTGTGAGGACATGCAAATTTATGTTAACCACTCACACAGTTGTATTAACCACTTGCTTATTAACGTGAATCATGTAGATAGTGTATGCGAACGTGGAAATGAAGACGTGAGCTATATACACGGAGGCCCTGTCATTCTTCATGGCTGTCTAGAAGGAGGGGGGGGGCTCTCATGGCACTGCTACCGCACTGTCCCTGGGGTGCCAGCCCTCTCTCCATGCCGGTCCCTGCTCACCGGTCAGGTCCCCCACAGTTCCGTGGGCACTCAGGAGCACACACTGTCCGTTGAACCCCACCACAAAAGTCCTCTGGTTGTCCGCTCCCTGCACCTCCCCAGCTCCATGCGGGTCCCTTGAGGTGCCGACTTAAAGCCGGTGTCCACCCCCCACGACCACCGGTTCGTCGAGGGGGGAGGCGCTCTCCCGCCCCACCGGGCTCACGGCGCCGGGGACTGGGCCCCCCGGGGACCCCTCAGACCCGGGGACCCGGGCACCCACCTCTCCAGCGGTCAAGGCCACAGCGTGGAAGATCCGTCCGGCGCCCAGCCCTGCCAGGGCCTGCATGGGCCGCTCATGACAGACCCCCTTGGTGAAGGTAGCGTGGGTAACAAGTGTCCCTTAAATCCGAGTGTATTTATCAGCCGGGCCATATTTGTGGGGCCTATGCCTGTAGTAGAGGTCAGCATGTGTCCCAAGCGATGCAGCCTCCATGTGGCCGGAATTATCCCCTCCAACCTGGGGGGGGGGGGGCCCGGGCCGCCTCTCTCGTTCATGTGAAACCCCCATCAATGGTTCTGCATCTGGGGTACTTGCTCACCTGGCCAGGCGGTCGGGTAACGGGTCTCGGTCAGCCACCATACTTGTTCAGGCCGGAGATGGTGCCTAGGCCGGTCTCGCCAATCTCGGTGCTCCCGGTGGGTATTTGGCTGCAGATCGGTATTTTTCGAAAGCTTAGATGATTCCCCATTATGTCCCAGCGAGCATTCCAGCTTTGGGGCATTTTACAAGTAGGTGATCTGCCATTTTCCCGGGCTCTAGCTCGGAGCCACATTATTCTGCTGCCAGGCGGCTTGGCGGCCCGGCCCCGCCCCCAGGGCTGTTTTAATAATGTAAAAAAAAATTTCAGTCTTATCTCTGCCTAAACTAATGTATATATAAAGTTTTTTTTATGTTGTTGCTTTTTTCATAAAAATACTGTGTTTTTCGTATTAATTCTGAATTCTTGAGGTTTTTTTATATTGAGAGATCATTAGTGATGTCCCGAACGGTTCGCAGGTGAATAGCATGTTCGCGTTCGCCACCGCGGGCCAACACATGCGATGTTCGGTCCGCCCCCTATTCTTTATCATTGAGTAAACTTTGACCCTGTACCTCACAGTCAGCAGACACATTCCAGCCAATCAGCAGCACACCCTCCCTAGCAGACCCTCCCACCTACTGGACAGCATCCATTTTAGATTCATTCGGAACCTGCAACCATTTTATTTATTTTTTTCAATTTATTATTATTTTTTTATTATTTTTTTTAGTGCATATAAATGTTACAAGCAGATACTCCCCCCAGACACTCTGTATTACTGCAGATAATCCCCCAGACACTCTGTGTTACTGCAGATACTCCCTCCAGACACCCTGTGTTACTGCAGATGCTCCCTCCAGACACTCTGTGTTACTGCAGATACTCCCTCCAGACACCCTGTGTTACTGCAGATACTCCCTCCAGACACTCTGTGTTACTGCAGATACTCCCTCCAGACACCCTGTGTTACTGCAGATACTCCCTCCAGACACTCTGTGTTACTTCAGATACTCCCTCCAGACACTCTGTGTTACTGCAGATACTCCCTCCAGACACCCTGTGTTACTGCAGATACTCCCTCCAGACACTCTGTGTTGCTGCAGATACTCCCTCCAGACACCCTGTGTTACTGCAGATACTCCCTCCAGACACTGTGTTACTGCAGATACTCCTTCCAGACACTCTGTGTTACTGCAGATACTCCCTCCAGACATCCTGTGTTACTGCAGATACTCGCTCCAGACACCCTGTGTTACTGCAGATACTCCCTCCAGACACCCTGTGTTACTGCAGATACTCCCTCCAGACACTCTGTGTTACTGCAGATACTCCCTCCAGACACTCCGTGTAACTGCAGATACTCCCTCCAGACACCCTGTGTTACTGCAGATACTCCCTCCAGACACTCTGTGTTACTGCAGATACTCCCTCCAGACACCCTGTGTTACTGCAGATACTCCCTCCAGACACCCTGTGTTACTGGAGATACATCGTCCAGACACTCTGTATTACTGCAGATACTCCCCCCAGACACTGACACAGAGCAGAATAGGGACTTTTTCCCCTAGATAGGGTCACTTGGCAGATATGGATTGACACCTATCCTAAGGATCCCTGATACACACTGACACAGAGCAGAATAGGGACTGTTCCCCCTACATAGGGTCACTTGGCAGATATGGATTTACACCTGTCCTCAGGGACCCTGATACACACTGGGGGGGACCTACTGTCCTCCCCCCTCCCCCACCCCTGTGTGGTGGGTGGGGGCCATAGAAATAATGATGGGGGACCTACTGTCCTCCCCCCGGCCCCCACTCCTGTGCAGTGGGTGGGGGCCATAAATCACAATGGGGGGAGGACCTACTGTCCTCCCCCCACCCCCACCCTTGCGCGGTGGGTGGGGGCCATAAAAATAATGAGGGGGGACACCTACTGTCCTCCCCCCGCCACCACCCCTGCGCGGTGGGTGGGGGCCATAAAAATAATGAGGGGGGACCTACTGTCCTCCTCCCTGGCCCCCACCCCTGCGCAGTGGGTGGGGGCCAAAAATCACAATGGGGGAGGACCTACTGTACAGTAGGTCCCCCCCTTATTTATTTTTTTAGGGCCCCCACCCACCGCTCAGAGGTGGGAGCCAGGGGGGGAGGACAGTAGTGCCCCCCTCATTATTTTTATGGCCCCCACCCACCGCGCAGGGGTGGGGGCGGGGGGAGAACAGTAGGTCCTCCCCCATTGTGATTTTTGGCCCCCATCCACTGCGCAGGGGTGGGGGCCGGGGGGGAAGGACAGTAGGTCCCCCCCTCATTATTTTATGGCCCACACCCACCGCGCAGGGGTGGGGGCGGGGGGGAGGACAGTAGGTGTCCCCCCCTCATTATTTTTATGGCCCCCACCCACCGCGCAAGGGTGGGGGTGGAGGGAGGACACTAGGTCCTCCCCCCATTGTGATTTATGGCCCCCACCCACCGCGCAGGAGTGGGGGCCGGGGGGAGGACAGTAGGTCCCCCCATCATTATTTTTATGGCCCCCACCCACCACACAGGGGTGGGGGCGGGGGGAGGACAGTAGGTCCCCCCCAGTGTGTATCAGGGATCCTTAGGGTAGGTGCCAATCCATATCTGCCAAGTGACCCTATGTAGGGGGAACAGTCCCTATTCTGCTCCGTGTCAGTGTGTATCAGGGTCTCTGAGGACAGGTGTCAATCCATATCTGCCAAGTGACCCTATGTAGGGGGAACAGTCCCTATTCTGCTCTTTGTCAGTGTGTATCAGGGATCCTTAGGATAGGTGTCAATCCATATCTGCCAAGTGACCCTATGTAGGGGGAACAGTCCCTATTCTGCTCTGTGTCAGTGTGTATCAGGGATCCTTAGGCTAGGTGTCAATCCATATCTGCCAAGTGACCCTATGTAGGAGGAACAGTCCCTATTCTGCTCTGTGTCAGTGTGTATCAGGGATCCTTAGGATAGGTGTCAATCCATATCTGCCAAGTGACCCTATGTAGGGGGAACAGTCCCTATTCTGCTCTGTGTCAGTGTGTATCAGGGATCCTTAGTATAGGTGTCAATCCATATCTGCCAATTGACCCTATGTAGGGAGAACAGTCCCTATTCTTCTCTGTGTCAGGGTGTATCAGGGTCTCTGAGGACAGGTGTCAATCCATATGTCAAGGTGTCAATATGTCATATGTCAGGTGTCAATCCATATCCATTGTGATTTAGGAATGTTAGGTGATTTATGCCCTTTATGGATTAAAACCAGATTCTGCATCAACTGTGCAATTTTCCATAGGAGTTTTGCCATGGATCCCCCTCCGGCATGCCACAGTCCAGGTGTTAGTCCCCTTGAAACAACTTTTCCATCACTTTTGTGGCCAGAAAGAATCCCTGTGGGTTTTAATATTCGCCTGCCCATTGAAGTCTATGGCGGTTCGCCCAGTTCGCTGGTTCGCGAACATTTGCGAAGTTCGCGTTCGCCGTTCGCATACCGAAAATTTTATGTTCGCGACATCACTAGAGATCATTGACTAAACCTTATTTTAGGATAAATATCCAACCTGGAAAAAGGAGTTGGGCGATTTTTCCTGTTTGTCTTTTTAGTCTAAAATTCACAATTCCTTGCAGGTTCTGCAAAATTTAAAAAAATGCTCCAAACACCATAACTACTACATGGTGTTGGGAGTGTCCCGGGGCCCCTCCATTGTAAATTGTCAAGCCGGTGGTTACCGCCATCAGTCGCCTCCTCCATAGGAATCTGAATCTCTCTTCATTCATCTAAACTCAAATATCTCAAATCACTATGAAGACATTTCTTAACAAAAATCCCCATGATACATTCAAATGTGATTTTGAATTTAAGTACGATAAAAGAAAATATTATACAAAACTGCATGTAACTGTTGTAGGATTAATTCATGGATTGGGCAGGATTATTCAGTAATTATTCAGTAAAGACTGGACTGTGAAGAATTCAAAGTGAATATGATACCAAAAAAGCTGAACAGAAAATATAGCTAACCTAGAGAAGTGTTTTTGTTTTCAGAGTTCAAAATAGTTTTGCAAGATACAGTTTGTATAAAAAGGCTATTAGTTGCACAACATCTGCACCAATTATTATTACTATTTATAAAGCGCCCAATATCACGTGGGAAACCAATGTAAGGATTGACAGACGGAAAAGGCATGGGAGATGCGGGAGGATAGTTGGATGACTCCTGCCGCAGCCTTCATTAGAGCATGGTGACCTGGGAGTGCACAAGACCAATGAGAAGAGGATTGCAGTAGTCAAGACGGGACACGATAGCGGCATGGATCAGCACCTTAGCCACATCCAGTGTTAGGTAAAGGCGGATATAATCTATGTTTTTGAGATGGAGCAACAGGATGTGGCCATTGACTGAATGTGAAGGGTGAAGGAGAGGTTGTAATAGAAGATTGTAACGACATGGCGACTAGCCTGGGAGGTAAAGGTGATGGTTGTGCTGTTAACTTGGAGGGAGATTGACATGGTAGTAGTGGTGTTTGAACGAGGATAGATGAGAAGTTGTGCTTTGGAAAGACTGAGTTTTTGAAAGTGAACTGGCAATCAGTTAAAAACAGCAGAGAGATAGCTGGAGACACTATTCAGTTGACTTGCTCTATTTTCACTCTTGTTTGGGTTCCTGGGGAAGCAAGTGGTTTGACATCATATCCTCCTAGTGTTGCTTCAGAAGTGTGAGCAGATTTGTTCTGGTAAAAGGCCAACTCCATGGCTGATTGTCAATACTGTCTGGTACAGGAACCTGGCAACACTGTATCACAATGCCCAGTCAGGCCACCCTTGCTTGAGCAGATCAATGCTTGTATCCAATCAAAAAAGATTATGTGTGGGTCATAAGAAATATCCGAGAATTAGTCACGTCTGTTCACAACAAAGAGCTGTGTGGGAACTTGAAAATGGTCTAGCCTGCTTTAAGGAAAAGTTGGAAAAAATATATCATTTAACTGAGCTTAGAGCTTTTCCCAACTCACCTACTTTCAGCTAAATTTTCCAAAACTGCCCATACCTCTCCGTAACTCGTGAATAACTCCTTATCTTTCTTTATATATCCCTGCATTGTCTTTGCTTCTTGTTAATTCAACACATGCTTAAGCTTACTTGTTACTATTTTCTCCAAATGGTCTTTGTCAATAGCACTCTGGTGACATTATAAATGAACAAGGTGAGAAAATAGAGAAAGGAGGGAGAGCTGAAGATAACAGGGTGAATTTAGAAAAGGCTCGGTGCAAAGAAAATAAAATAGGACATGTTAGCGGAAAGTCATTAAACGGAAAACCAGGAGCTTGTTGAAGACAAAATCTTTTTAATGTATTAGCACAGCAGGGCGTCTGAGTGCTCAGTGCAGGGACCTACTGAGCTTCCTAAGTCTTCATTACTAATTTATTGTTTCCAGAAGGAAAACGACAAAAAATCCAGGACAGTCTCTTAATACTGGTGTAGAACAGGCACCCCCTGCATCCTCTGCTCGTGATGTTAAATGTGTGATTTTCAAATGGAAATATTTCCCACTAAACATAGAATTTAACAAAATTGTCAACCAGAAAACCTGTTTAAGGAAAGAATCAAGTTAATAATGAATATTATCAAACCTGCTTTATTGGCAGAAGCCTACATTTTAAATATGGTTACATAGTTATATAGTTACATAGTTACCTATCTGAAAAGAGACTTGCGTCCATCAAGTTCAGCCTTCCTCACATATGTGTTTGCTGTTGATACAAAAGAAGGCAAAAAAACAGTCTAAAAAGCTTCCAATTTTGCAACAAACCAGGAAAATAGCAGTCAGATGTCTCCTTGGATAAAGCAGCTATTACCCCACTAATTAGAAATGAGATCCCTGTATGTTATGTTTTTGGAAGTAATTATCCAATTGCTGTTTAAACATCTGTATGGACTCTGATAAAGCCACCTCTTCGGGCAGAGAATTCAATATCCTTATAGTGCTTACTGTAAAAAAACTTTTCTTTGCCTTAGATTAAATCTCCTTTCTTCCAGTCTAAATGCGTGACCTCATGACCTATGTATAGCCCTGTTTATAAATAGATTTCCAGATAAAGGTTTGTACTGGCCCGAATATATTTGTATAATGTTATCATATCCCGGCTGAGGCACCGTTTTTCCAAACTAAAGAGATTTACATTTTTTAACCTTTCTTCATAACTAAAATGCTCCATTCCTTTTATCATTTTTGTAAGTTGTCTCTGCACTTTTTCTAGTGCCATGAAATCCTTCTTTAGAACAGGTGCCCAAAATTGCACAGCATCTTCAAGGTGTGGTCTTACCAGCGATTTATAAAAAGGCAAAATTATATTTTCATTCCGAGAATTTGTCCCTATTTAAACATTATGAAACCTTACTGAAACATTATGAAACCTTGACATTGCATATTGCTGCCTAATTTGTCTATAACAATTCCCCAATACTTCTCGTGTGTGGTTATCCCTAATTCACTACCATTTAGGGTGTAAGTTGCTTGTGCATTCTTGACCCTGAAGTGCATAACTTTGCATTTCTCTACATTAAATTTCGTCTGCCGTTTTAGTGCCCAGTCCCCCAATCTATCCAAATCCCTCTGCAGCAAAGCAATATCCTGCTCACATTTTTTTACTTTACAAAGTTTTGTGTCATCTGCAAACACCGAAACATAGCTTTCAATGCCTATTTCAAGATCATTTATAAATATGTTAAATAGAAGCGGTGGATTAGGTTTCAAATTAATTGCGATTCATCCACATTTTGGGCTAACGGCAGGCTATCCAAATTCTGTAACTCTGAAGCGCCATATGGACAAATCACAAACAAATGACACGGACAATGGGTGACCAGTGTTGTTTCATTTGTGATTGAGAGTTCCCCCTACGGCGGCCAAAAATAGCTGATTGATGGTTAGGGGACAACCACTACATGTTGATTTTATTCAAAGATCAAATGAGAAGCGACTAAGAGAGGGGTAAAAAGGGAAGCAGTAAAATGTATAATATATAAATATATATATATTACACAATCCAGCGCATTTCACTTATTAACAAAACAATGAGTTCAAATCCTAAATAGTTTTATTTAAAAACACCTCACCTAGGTCACAAATAATGGGGGTTTGGTTACATTATATGATCATACATTGCATAAGCCTGCCACGTAAATGTACCCCATTCTCGGCAGGTCCTACTCTAGCAGCCTAATGCTTGCTCTTATGAGATTAATCCACTTACTTGGGAAATAGAGTAGGACCTGCCGAGAATGGGGTACATTGACGTTGCAATATATGATCATATACTGTAACCAAACCCCCATTATTTGTTACCTAGGTGAGGTGTTTTTAAATAAAACTATTTAGGATTTGAAATCATTGTTTAGTTCATAAGCGAGTGCGCTGGATTGTTTATTTGTATTTTGGTCCCAGCAGCACCCTATAATGTATGCATGTTCAGGTGAGTGCAGCCCTCTTGGTTTTGTGAATATATATATATATATATATATATATATATATATATATATATATATATATATTAGTGGTTTTATCAGAGTCCATACAGATGTTCAAACAGCTACTAGATGCATACTTGCAAAAACAGAATATTCAAGGATACAATCTCTCAATGTAGGGTAATAACTGCTTGATACAAGGATAAATCTGACTGCCATTCAGGGATCAAGAAGGAATTTTTTTCCTAGCTTGTTGCAAAACTGAAAGTCCTTCAATTTGTTTTTTTTTTTTTGCCTTCTTTTGGATCAACATCAAAAAACAAATGTGAGGAATGTGAGGATTTCATGGCACTAGAAAAAGTGCAGAGACAACTTACAAAATTGATAAAAGGAATGGAGCATTTTAGTTATGAAGAAAGATTAAAAAATGTAAATCTCTTAAGTTTGGAAAAACGGTGCCTCAGAGGGGATAGGATAACATTATACAATATATATTCGGGCCAGTACATACCTTTATCTGGAAATCTATTCATAAACAGGGCTATACATAGGTCACAAGGTCACGCATTTAGACTGGAAGAAAGGAGATTTAATCTAAGGCAAAGAAAAGGTTTTTTACAGTAAGCACTATAAGGATATGGAATTCTCTGCCTGAAGAGGTGGCTTTATCAGAGTCCATACAGATGTTTAAACAGCAATTGGATAATTACTTCCAAAAACATAACATACAGGGATATCCTTTCTAATTAGTGGGGTAATAGCTGCTTTATCCAAGGATAAATCTGACTGCCATTCTGGGGTCAAGAAGGATTTTTTTTTCCTAGCTTGTTGAAATTGAACGTCCTTCAAACTGTTTTTTTGGCCTTCTTTTGGATCAACAGCAAAAAAAAAAAAATGTGAGGAAGGCTGAACTTGATGGACACAAGTCTCTTTTCAGCTATGTAACTATGTAAACATAGACCTATTTTACTCATCCTCTTTTTTTTTTATTTTGCGTAGACAGGTCGGACCATTTTTTGTGCCTTTTCATTAGTCCAAACCATTTTTTCTGAAATGATCACATTGGGCAAGTCATCCAAGCTAAACCACCATATGGACAAAATTCAGACAACTCGAACAAAACTTTTTATTGAATGATTGTTTTTGGCTGTATTTTTTCATTCTTGCAAAACCACCACATGGCCAAAACTCAGACCACTCGAACAAAACCTTTTATTGAATGATTAGATATGGTTGTATTTTTTGGGCTGTGCCCACGGCTTGGTGCTCAGGTGTTATAAAGAAATAATTGAAAAGAAAAAGTGTGTGTAACATTTTAAGCAGTTGTTAAGAGGTCTGTTCTGTAAACTGTGAGTGTTTGTACGCACCAAATCATCATTAATTAAAAACCAGCATTGTAAAAGTTTGGTCTAAAAGAGTCTAAAAGAGTCAAACAAGAATACTTATTGGAGAATATTTACAAATCAGTTATATTCGCAATTCAGCTTTAAATTAACTCAATTTCAGTGCTGTTTAGTAAATAAATTCCTGATTTGACGCACTGTGAGTACCAGCTTGCAAAATGTAAATCATAAAAGTTAAAACTTCATTTGTATTGCAGATTCTACAGATTTTTTTCCAATTCTACTATCGTAGGCAAAAGTTTTCACGTCTGCACTCAAGACACCACAAATATTTAGAGACTACATGCCTTAGCATATAACCTTGTTACTGGTAAGATAATGTAGTCTGGGCAATAGTGGATAACAAATTGCTTCCATTATTTGACTAATGCATTTTGCAGCCACAACTGCTGCTTCAGTTTTTTTTGGGATGGAGACTTAATCAGTTATGTGTTTGCAAATGTATAATTAAGATTACATGCGTGAGCAAGCTCTGTGATTTTCCTGAAGAGTTTCTGCTCTCTTTTCTCATTATTTGAAAGCTTTAAAATATATATTAACTCTTTTGGCAGAGTAAATAGAATGCTTTCTGATGATTGTCTAGGTGTCATTTAAGATTTTCAATCTTTGTGTATTTATTTATATATCTCGATATTTTGTTTTCGCTTTTCTCTTTAGTCAAGCTAACATTAAATTATTCACGACCATGCTCTTTCCCGCAATGATTACTGCAACATCCCAGATGAATATTCACTCTTTAAAATGAATGCCTCTAAATGATTTATGCTCCACTGGAAACGTTAAATACTCTTGACCTTCCGAAGGTAGACTTTGAAATAATATACCGTTGGTCTTTTCTGTGTCCAGCTACATTTCCGATTCACTTAATTAAGTAATTAAAAAGTAATTAAATATTGTTCTTAAGCATTTTTGTCAAGAGTAGTGCTTGCTTTCTCATGCTGCTTTGGAATATTTGGTGGTATCTAAAAGTGTCCATAAATGCAAGGAGGTTTAAAAAGCTTTGTCATAACTATAGAAGACAATACAGTAAAACTGCAAATTTTAGAGTGGCCTTTTATTGTGGCCAGGATAAGGCACACCTTTGCAATAATCATGCTGTTTAATCAGCATTTTGATATGCCACACCTGTGAGCTGGATAGATTTAGGGCCGGCACGTCCTATAGGTGACTTAGGCAGTCGCCTAGGGTGCCCCTTAGGTGGGGGTGCCGCCAGGAGCGCTGGCCCCTCACACGCTGCAGGCGCCTGAGCGCTCAATAGAGAGCCTCAGTCCTCTGCAGCACTGCCCGGGCTGGCGCGTCCATGAGGGTGCACAGGCCCGGGCGGGCAAGAAAAGAGGGATTGGCAGGAGAGAAGTGCACAGCGCTCCCTTCTGTCAGTCCGTCAGTTTCTGTCTCATTAGAGATATCTTTGCCAGAAGCTCAAGGAAGCAGGCTGAAGGGTCAGTGTTAGGACCCGCTTAGGGGGGTCTGCCTTGACATTGGCAGGCGGGCATTCCCTCCAATGGCCATTGGAGCAACTAAATGACCTCCATTTGTCTAAATATACATAGGGATTAAGGAGAAAGCGCAGGTAACGTTTTTCTTTTCTTTGGTTTTTACTATATATTGGGGCTGATGTGTGTTGTAGTCCTTGCTGCTTAAGCGCAGGACTTCTCTTTTTGTATTTGTATTTACTTTGTATCACACAGCCTGGTTACAATGCTGCTACCCATCCCATGTGTTCCCTATTAAGGGTTAATAAGTATAGGGGTGTATATAAAAAAATACCCCTTTCTGTCTCATTAGAGATATCTTTGCCAGAAGCTCAAGGAAGCAGGCTGAAGGGTCAGTGTTAGGACCCGCTTAGGGGGGTCTGCCTTGACGTTGGCAGGCGGGCATTCCCTCCAATGGCCATTGGAGCAACTAAATGACCTCCATTTGTCTAAATATACATAGGGATTAAGGAGAAAGCGCAGGTAACGTTTTTCTTTTTGTCAGTGTAGTGTGACCGAGCTCCAGTCCAATCTGCAGTACAGGAGCAGCCGCTGTATCGCAGACTGGACTGGAGCTCGGCCACGCTACAACAGAGGTAGGGGAGGGGGTGAGGAGAACGAAGAGGGAGAGACCACTGAGGGAGGGGAGGGTGGAGGAGAGACCACTGAGGGAGGGAGGGTGGGGGAGAGACTACCATGGGATGGGGGAGTGGAGGAGAGACCTCTATGGGAGGAGGGTGAGGAGAGACCAATAAGGGTGGGGGGTGAGGAAAGAGGAAAGACCACTTAGGAAGGGAAGGGGTGGAGGAGAGACCACTAGGGAGGGGTGGGGGGAGAGAAGAGACCACTAGGGGAGGGGGGTGAGAAGAGACCACTAAGGGTGAGGGGAGAGGAGAGACCACTAAGGGTGCAGGGGAGGAGAGACAACAAGGGGGGAGAGGTGAGACCCCAAGCAGAGGAGGAGGGAAGAAGAGAGACCACTAATGGAAAGGGGGGTAGGAGAGACGACTAATGGAAAGGCGGGGGGTGACAACTGGAGGGGGGCAGAGGAGAGCAGAGACCATTAAAGGGGAGGGAGAAGAGGAGAGATCACTAATGGAAAGTGGGGGGGAGAAGAGGAGAGTACACTAAGTGAGGCAGGGGAGGAGAGCAGAGACCACTGGGGGGGGGGGAGAGAGGAGAGACCACTAATGGGGTGGGGGAGAGGAGAGACCACTAAGGGACAGGGCAGGAGAGGAGAGACCACTAAGGGGAAGGGGATAGGTCTATGGGACGCAAAGAAGAGCTCTAAAGGACAGTGGGCAGGGGAGACCTCTAAGGGAGGGGGTAGGAGAGAGCACTAAGGGATGGAGGTAGCTCCAATGGACAGGGGGTAGGAGAGAGCACTAGGAGATAGGAAGGGAGAGCTCTAAGGGATGGGAGGGGAGTGCTCTAAGGGACAGGAGGGGAGAGCACTATGGGAAAGGGGGCAGGGAGATCACTAAGGGACAGTTGGGCGGGGGAAAGCACTAATGGACAGGAGGGTAGGGCTCTAAGGGACAGGAGGGGAGAGGCTGAGGAAGAGGGGGAAGTGAAGCACATAGGGGCTGGTAGGACCCAGCCCATATTTTACCCCACAAATTCTCTATTTCACACTACACACAATGCTTCCCTATACATACACAGAAACACACAATGCATCCCTGCACACACAGAACAACACCATGCTTCCCTTACAAAAAGAGAAACATCCAATGCATCCATTACACACACACACAATGCAACCCTTACACACAAAGACAATGCATCCCTTGCACACATACACAGAAACACACAATGCATCCCTTGCACACATACACAGAAACACCTAATGCATTCCTTACACACATAAACACACAATACATCCCTTAAACACACACAAACACACACTGCTTCTCTTACACACACACACACAGAAACACAATACATCTCTTAGACACACTCAATGCACCCCTTACTCACACTTAATGCACCCCTTACAGACACGCACACTGCATCCTTTACCTTACATCCCTTATGCATACAAACACAGATTAGCACGATGCCTCCCTTAAACACAACCAGAAACACACAATACATCCCCTACACACAAACAAACACTGCTTTCTATCCCTTACACAAAAACACACTGCATCCACTAAACACGCACACTGCATAAACTACACAAACTGGTATCCCTATACACTACATTCCATAAGCACACACTTTAGATCCTCCACACTGACACGTAACACATCCCCTACACACTCCACTCCCTGTGAGCGAACTCATGGGTGGAACATGTTGGTGGACTTATGGGTGGGCCTTATGGACATACTCACTGTCAGGCCCTGGGGGCACAGACCTGGAGCTGTGCAAGGGGCCCAAAAAATAGGAGCTGCTTCACGAAATAACCAGATATGTAAATAACAACTTGCAGGAAACTGTTTGTTTATCTCAAGAGCCAGCTACTGACCCATAGTAAACTTGAACACTTGTACCTTTGACTGAGCGCAAACAATGGGCCAACAACTACTCGATTTCACAATGATTATTACATGTAACAAAGTTTCAGGCAACAAGTCATTTACTGCCCCTGTTAGTAGTGACTGTTACTGACAGAAAATAATCCATCACATTTATACGCCTTCGATTCATGCACTAGAACAAACCCTTTTTTCTCCGGTGTTTAGGATCTAATGCCAAAAATCCACTACCTATCTTAATGTTTTTTTCAGTATGTTGGTCTTTAATGAAATACAATGTTACCTGTTATTTTATTTCATAAAATAAGATATAGGTGTCAGTAGGTTAATCCTGTCAGTAAGTCACCTTTCTTTGTGTTTCAGAGAGAATGCAGGTCAATACTATGAACTGCCTCTAACTGTCATGCGTAGAAGTTGAAGTCATATAGAACTTTCAAGTAATTACTTAGCCCCGCTCCACCCTAACCTTATTTTAGTAACTCTAGTCCTTCTCCATCAAGGATTCAATTGTAATCCCTATTTTGCCGACCTACATTCTGTCTTTGACAACTACCACCTGCTATGATGTATTCATGGCATGCTTTTCAATAAGCATGAGTCAATAGGTATTGATGAAACATTAACTTTGTTACGGGGCAGACTATTAATTTGGCTAGAAGCTGTAATTACTGTTGGTCATATAAGATACGTATAAAAGATATATTTGATGTTTTTTATAGTTCCTCAAAGACGTGGACTTATTCTGCAATATATACGGATTACCCACTGCCTTCCTTTCCCTACAAGAAAACTGTATCTTATACCGATTTAATTTGGTTTGAACTACAATTTCTTGCTGTTTGTTTAAATACACTGTAACGGATCGCCTGGCACCCCGACTGAGTACCTCCGTTAAAGGATGCTCCTAGCGTTTCCTGAGGACTTCAAGCACTCTGGCAGACACTACAATCACCGAATCTGAGAAGCATATAAATCCTCTCAAGCCTCTGAATCCTGTAGACAGTTGAATAGGAACCATACGAATAGGTTTTCAATCCTAGCAGTCAAACTGGAACAGCATGCAATAAATCCTTCCCCCAATAATGAGACGACACTTCACTTTGAGGGTAAAACAGGAACTCTCGACTGGCACATCCAGCCTGGCTTTTATTACAAGAGTACACATACAGGCCACACCCAGGGGGAGGCATAAAATAACCAATAGTATCACGGGTGCAACCCACACATCCCCTCCCCTTAGTGTGACACATAATCCCATTATGCATACAGTTTAAAATATACTTTTTACACAACTTTCATAACTCTAAAACCATACATCACATTCACATAAAAATCCATATCCACAATCAATCCATTCAGGGGAACAACATATTAAAAAATGGCATGAATCCGACCAGGGGTTCAAAAGTTACTAAAAGTATCTTTTGTCCCTTACTAGCCGCATGGCAAACCGGTTTAGACAGGTTTTACATAGGCCTCTATCCTGGAGACAAAGAGGAAAGTAATCCAATTATCCAGGGCTAGAAGCAGACTCCATTAACAACATGGTTACAGAAAGACATAAACACTTTAAAATACAGAAAGTTACTTTTTATCCATAACACACAGACATTTCACATATCCCCAGATAGCTGGGATCTGAGCGCACAAAACTACAGAATAGCGCGCAGATCCTATTCACACAGTACAATTGCCATGGAGCTTAAGTCTTTCCCATAGTCTTTCATTATATGAATAGGCTCCGTGGTATAGCTATCTGGGGTATCACCGCTCACACAGGGCCATAATCACTGGGCAGGAGGCTAGCAACCAGGCTTCTCCAGTTCACAGTGGCGAGGTTGGTTTCGCCACATACACCAAAAGTAAGTTTATGTTTATTTGACAATCATTTCCATTTAAGATCAATCAGACATGAAGGCAACCATTTAGTGTAGGATTGATTCTTGTTGGCCCACAATATGCTATCATTCATGTTCTACAAACATATAAAATATATAACAAATTTCAAATAAAACGGTATGGAGACATTTTTCTATATCAATGTGGAAATCTAAGCAGACCAGATCCACGAGAAGACCTTGTTAATTCATTTTTTAATTATTTTCATAGAATATAATTTAAACTGTTGACTGTCTTGATCTATCCCTAAAGAATATTACTCTTGCTGATATAATTGTTGTTCGGCATGCAGCGTTATATAAAAAAATTATAATTCTTAAATCCTATTAGATCTGTTATCCTCTGAGTTTAAAGCTTGCTTTTCTGTAATTTCCAGGCTCAGATCTTGTTTCTTTCTGAATAAAAGCATTACATCTGCTCTCTGACAATCTTTCACCACTATAACAGGCAAAAAAAATGTAACTGAACACTCCAAATATCAATCTGCTTCATTCGGAAATAACCTCCCTCGGTACCTGTTGTGTATACCATCTGTCCTCAATGCTTTTATTCATCCTAACTACGTCTTTTCCACTTTGTTTTCAGTTTGTTAGTAGTATTTTGTTTGTAAGGTTCGTCTAATGTTTTAAGTCAACTTCAGCCATTCATTCCAATTTTAAGACTAAATAAAATGTTGCCTAATTTTTAAATTCTCATATTTATGGTTCACTGATCATTGGCATATATTTGTGTATATGAACCAACTCTGTGACATGGAGAATATAAGAAATATATCCTTCCGTAAAATAACTGATATTAGTGGTAGTTACAGTATATCATAATTTTCCACAGTTTAAATGTATATTCTAAAGATGAATCCTAGCTTCACCCTCTTGCATTCAACACTTCAAATATTGAAATTGGCAGTTTCATAGTAATCTCTCGCTCTAAGAGTCCTAAACCTTTTAATCTCAAATTGCCTATTGAAAACCACTGTGAATGAAAAGTGGTCCCTCTCCTTTATTTTATTCACTCTGGTCTTACTGTGAAGGGAACACAGGCTTTGATATGAACAGATTTTAATTGGATGGGAGAGAAGTGTGTGTGTCACGTTTTGGTCCCCATTAAATAGGATTTCAGGTACCAGGGTATGAAAAATCACACTAGTGAAAACTAAATAAAAGGAGATGGATGTGGTTAGCTATAATGGTTAATCAAGGATTCTGCCTAGAGGCAAAAGAGAAAGAAAGTGCTTTAATGTAATTTAACTTTTATGGAACCTTTTTATGCCTGTCCTTGCTCTGCTAGCCACTTAGACATGTGTGATCGGTAGCATGAGAAAGTGAGTAATAATGCTATGTTCATTACATTGGGTACTAATGAGTGTTTGTAGTCTCTTAATGGTGTGAGCTAAATGTCATTCTGAATCCATAGCATAAGAACATGATGATGTAATGTAAACGTTAGAAGAATGATGAAAAAGTACAAAATGATGTGATGCAAGAGTATGATGATGTCATGCATTAAAATAATAGGGGGAAAACCCATGCTGATGCAATACTTTAGAATAATGACATAGTAGAGAATTATAATGTGATACATTAGAAAATTATAAAATACTACATCTCGCTTTATGCTCAGTCGGATTCATGTAATATAGTTTGGGATTATCTTGGATGTCGACATTATTTATCTTTGTTATATATATATATAAAATATATGTATTATGATCCATGATAATGGCATTGGAAGTAGGAAGCTACGTAGTTGCAGAATTAAACGTTTATAGTGACTGCACACAGTTAGTACTAAAATTATTATTATTATTATTACATGTTTTTGGTATTAAAAAAGCTGAGTGGATGAAACAGAGAAGTCAGGTTCCTTAATTTAAATAATGATCTTGATATCCACAGCACATTTTACTCCATTGCCTGCAGAAAAGTGTTATATTAAACCTTCCAAAAACAGTACCAATCAGGGCCAAATGCCTGCAATTAAATGTCGTTAAAAACCATGGATAATTTAATATGAATGACTGAAAGTGATAACCGTGCTTTCAGCTGAAATGCACATTGCATTCATTACAGAATACATTTAGCAAAGCATATCTTCAATTTCTCCATTTCCTGTTAACTTCTATTGGGGACGAGGAGTCATAGCAGATGGACTAATAAGGCTCAAAGACATGAAACATGCACGAGTGATGTCAGATTATAACCTGTTTTATTGTATTGAGAAGCATTATAACGCTCAACGTTCTCATTCCTACTCGTGTGAACTGAAATTAACATTGTCTGCACTGCTTTCCATTTTATCCTTCAATTTCTTGATGGGCAATTATCCAGACTAAACACGGGAATGTTGACAAGAGGAAGGAGGCGCATTAGGAAAATCTAACATTTTATTCACCCTTCAGAATACATTTAAATGGTGATCATAAGGCAGTGGCGTACACACAACCCATGGGGCCCCGGTGCGAAAACTGATCCGTGGGCCCCCCTCTCGCGCGCGCTTACTCTGCGCGGGCTGGGTCCGCAACACATGGCGGCGGGCACCTGGTCGCAGGGCTGCGACCCCTGCGACCACGGCATGTACGCCAGTGCATGCATAAACACATACACTTAAAGGACCACTACAGACACCCAGATCACATCAGCTCAATGAAGTGGTCTGGGTGCCAGGTCTCTCTAGTTTTAACCCTGCAGCTGAAAAAAGCAGTTTCAGAGAAACTGCTATGTTTCACTGAGGGTTAATCCAGCCTCTAGAGGCTGTCTCATTGACAGCCGCTAGAGGATTTTCTGCGATTCTCACTGTGAAAATCACAGTGAGAAGACGCTGAACGTCCATAGGAAATGCTTTCCTATGGGCGGTTTGAATGCGCGCGTGGCTCTTGCCACGAATGCGCATTCGGAGCTGAGAGGCGGATCGGGGCGGAGAGATCCCCAGCGCCAAGGGAGCCCGGGGCTGGAGAAAGGTAAGTGCTTAAGACACACACGCACACATTAACTGACAGACACACACTCAGTGACAAACATACATACACACTCACTAACAGACGCACACAGACACACACTCTAACACGCACACTCTAACACACGCACACTCTAACACACACACACACACACACTAACACACACACTCTAATACTAACACACACTCTAACACTAAGACACACACACTCACTCACTCACTAACACACACACACACACACTCACTCACTAACACACACACTCACTCACATACACTCACTAACATACACTAACACACTCACACACATACACTCACACTAAGATACACTCACACTAAGATACACTCACACTAAGATACACTCACACTAAGATACACTCACACTAAGATACACTCACACTAACACTAACACACTCACACTAAGATACACTCACACTAACACTAACACACTCACACTAAGATACACTCACACTAAGATACACTCACACTAAGATACACTCACTAACATACACTCACTAACATATACTCACACACGTTTATTTTTGTTGTTGTTTTTTTTATTTAATCCCCCCAGCCTCCTTACCTGTGGGAGAGCTGAGGGGATTCCCTGGGGTCAAGTGGTGTCACCCGGCTGGCTTGTCCTGCTGGCGCGCGAGGGAGCACTTTCCCCTGGGTGCTCCCTCTTCAGCTCCCTCGCGCGCCGCGTACTGATGCCGGAGCCGGAAGATGACGTCATCTTCCGGCTCCGGTTTCAGTGCGGTGCGCGAGGGAGCTGAAGAGGGAGCACCCAGGGGAAAGTGCTCCCTCGCGCGCCCGCCAGCCTGGTGATAGCAGGGCCAGCCTCGGGGGGCCCTGAGGTGGCCGGCTCTTGGGCCCCCCAGGAGAAGAGGCTGGCCCTGTGGGTACATACCTGGGTCGCAGGGCGGCCGGGCCCCCTGGTGGGCCGGGCCCGGTCGCAGCCGCGACCCCTGCGACCCCGGTATGTACGCCACTGTCATAAGGCCATACAAACCTACAGTGAGGATTGGCGCTCAGGATAAAAGGGAAGACCAAACAAGAGCTAACTAGTAAGCTCCATTTTATAGAATATATAGATCAGTCTGTGCACTGATATTTGTCATATCTTTTCTTATGAATAGTAACACATATGATTTTAAAAGCTACACCATTATGGTGGGGAGATATCTTACCCCTCTAATCTCCCCCAATAGATTACCTTAGAAGGTTTGTTCCCTCTCACACCCTCTGCTTCCTACACCCATGATTCAAAGTGTGAACTTGAAGCCACGTCAGGATCGTTATGATTACCAGTCTGGGACACAAAAAAAGGGGAGACATAGAGGAATGTTGCAGGACTATAAAAAAGGACTACATTCAAATTTGTTTTGCGAACTGGAATAGTGAATATTGGTACCCCTATAAAGGAATACAGAAGAGTAATGACACATGATTCATAAACTTCCTGTGATGGAGCAGGATATAGATAGCCCTGGATCAAACCTTCCAACATTATTAGTGGGCGCGCAGTGGGTGATGGGGTGATACCACATCTCAAGCATGCCAGTCTGGCTGACATCACGTATGGCTTTCCCCCAAAATACAGGACCATGCAGAGAGTGCTGCTGAAGCAATCTCTGTGTGGTCCCAGTGCCCTTCACAGCACTAGCATGCCTAATGATGTGCTCACTCTGTGCTGCCCAAGGATTGTAGCCTGGTGCAGGACATCATGGAGCAAAATTAGGATGGCAGAACAGGACATCAAAATCATGACTGTCAGACCAAAATCGGGACACTTGGGAGGCCTGCTGGATACTGACTAAGACAGCAGGATCATACGCCTGGCTTTTTCCTGGCATCCCCTGGAGAGAGATCAGAAACTTATAGAAACATCCCTTAATTGGAAGTAAGGCAACATTGAATACAAAATGAAAACACTAGGAAGTATTCAGGAACTAGTTCCCGCATGGAGCAGGAAGTATCATGATTAAGTATACATTTTCCTGGAAACAATGGGGGGACTACACACAGGGGAAAGGCTAAGACATTAAGAAGTAAAGGGATACCTTGACAAAGAATGAGCAATAGACAGGACAGAGTGTTATAGCATTATTATTATTCATTTTCCCATACAGGGAGCTGGCATCTCACCTGCATTGAGATACACATTCCTACACAGTTACAATGTGTATAACATACTATGAACCAAGATGGATGTATGGATGATGGATATGAATAACCATTACTGATGGTGGGCTATCTTTTAAAAGACATCATGCCTTGGAAAAGTCATTGTTGACAGAGCATCATGGTAGACGTGAAACGCATACAGAGACCTCTTAGGTATTTAACCTGTCTTTTCAACTTTTCTTCTATTTTTTGCATTGTTTTTTTTTGGGGGGGGGGGGGAGGTGGACACTATTTCTCGTGATATTGTTATTATATCCCTGTTGTTTATGAGGTCTGACTGTTATTTGCATGCCATGTCACAATGTTTTAACTAATAAAGATGCATACGCATAAACTACCTCGTTTGTGGAGGAACTAGTGCAGCTCAGTGGATAAGGGCCTTGACAGAGCTAGGAGGGGGGCTTAGGTGGAAGGTGTGTTGTGATAGGGTTGTTTAACTAGTGGGGTTGAACCAGTATAAATAGGCTGACATTTTAGGTTTATTCAATTTATTTTACTTACCTGGCTGAATGTGTCCCTCCCTATGGGGTTTTGGAGTTTGTATGGGTTTTATCCCCATTTTGTCACAGCGGCGGTATTAGTGAGCTGAAGGTTAGGGGTAAACCAGACTCTTTTGTTAAGTGCAGGATAGTTATTCCGCTGGTTAAGAAGGGATTTTAAGATGGTTTATATTAAGTCTGGTAGGTTTTGAGTTTGTCGGTAACTCAGAATCTGGTGGGGTAAGGGTATCCATGGCTATTGAAGTAAAATGGTACTTTATTTACTATGGTTATGATGTTGATTGTTTGTTATATGTTAATGTTTATTAATTACAAATATGGGTCATTGCCTTTTATGACATAAGGGATATGTTATGTTATAGGGTGGGGTTGGGGGCAATTACTTTATTTAATTCATGTTACATGTTAAGTTATTATTATTATTGCCATTTATAGAGCGCAGATTCCGTAGCGCTTTACAATATAATTAGAGGGGGGGATTTAACTATAAATAGGACAATTACAAGAAAACTTACAGGAGCGATAGGTTGAAGACGACCCTGCTCAAACGAGCTTACAGCCTATAGGAGGTGGGGTATAAAACACATTAGGACAGGAAAGTTATAATTAATATATTTAATAAAGCTGTGGACTTATTTGACTTATTTGACCCATATAAAATCTGTGTTCGTGTTTTATTGGGTAGGATAATTGGATGACTTTTCAGTCCACCAGCCCATATGGTGCAGAGTTTTTGGAGCAAGGTGGTAATACTTTCATTCGGGATTAATCCGGCATCACTTTAAAGCCTATTTGAAACACCAGCATGAAGAAAGTGATCACATTATTTTTATTTTATTTTTTCTTCCCTGTGACTATGTTTTCCCCACTAGGATTGGGGTTGCTGCACTAAGATTCTTTGCAGGATTTTCCCTGGAGTTTGATGTAGTTTTCATTCATGCATGCAAATCCATCATGCCATCGATTCAAAGCCGAGTTTCGTAGGCTGAGCTGGGTGGTGTTGGATATTGTGCAGATGAAATGTCACAGAATAGCTGAAGTTAAGATTTAGATCACCTTGATCTTATTGCCAGAATCCCTGTACGGAGAAACAGAAACATCTGACCTCATGTTATATTAATATTTTTCAAACACAATGTTTAATAGGTGTTTTGTTACTTTAACAGACAGTGTGCAAGTATATTAGATTATTATTGTGACGGAGCTCCAGTACTCCGACTGAGTACCTCTGCCAATCCTGCTACGTCTTAGTTATCAGGGACCCTGGAGAACTTCATATCCAGTCACCGAGGCCTGTCTGGAATCACTGAGGGCCTTTTCCACCCTGGAGCAGGCTAATGTGCTCACAGTTGTGGACACACTTTTCATCAGCAGATTATATCCCTTACCCCAAACACCAGACAACACGTGGTGAAGGTTAAAACAGCAACTGACTTTACTAGACATAGCACATGTATTTTAAGCCTCATTTACATACAATGGTGCAAAAAGCACTATATTAAAAGGAAGGGTGCGGTCAAACAATAGTAAGGGCTGATGGGAGATTGAGCAGGGACAAAACAGCTAGTTTAAACTGGTCTGGCAGTGTCCCCGGGACAACACCCTGCTGGAGAAACAATAGGACAGGAAAAAAGGTGAGGGGGAGAGGCACAGAGAAACAATACATTTAACATACCCTGCACCAATAATGGGCACAGGGTGAACAAAATATAAAAGGAATCTGGGGACCCACACATAGTTGGTTCGGTAAACGAACGAGGGGTGTACGAACAGCCAAACAAAAGGGAATAAAACTGTAGTTAAGGAATTCATTCCGCTACAATTAACTTATACTGCATCTTTTCATGCTAAATCTGCAATGTTCCACATTTATGCAGGTTCCCTTAGTAACAGTCTGTTATTTTATATCAAGGAGTTTGGCAGTTCGATGAGTAAAAATGTAAATGGATATATTACCTGTACAAGATCTTATTCACATACTGCTAGTATGGTCCATGTGATGATCAATGCTGGAGATAGGAAACCAAAAGGGGCTAGTTTTCAAATGCATTAATTTAGGAGGAATATAAATCACTAATTTCAACCCCTAAGTGGTTTCATATTGCCCTACTATAGATGATGCCGGCTGTAATTTTCAGGAAAAAAAAAGGAACACAAATTTATGTTTGAAGTTGACATAACTTAGACTTTGTAAACATCTAAAAAGGAGTATTATTACCTTGGAAACGAATTAACTTAAATTTATAATAGGGTAAGGGAGAATGCATTGCGTGCAAAGGGTTAATTGAATAAAGGCTCACCCCTCCACATCACAAATCCCTCATTTATATCATAGGTTCCATTGATGAATGATCAAAAGTTCCATGGATGGATGCTCGAGAACAATAAAGGCATTTATTTTATGGTTTTAAAGGCGAGCAATCAACCTGTCTTGTTATCAGATTCTGTTACATAGCGCAAATCGTGTGATGAGATGAAAATGTGGATGCGGTTTATTGATTGTCATTTAAAGAATAGGAACCCCAGCATTGGAAAGACACCAATCTGAAAAAACTTAATTATATATAATTTAGCATTTTCACATTTTTTTTCTGGATTTTTTGTTAAATGTGACACATATATAAAGGTGCCGGCATGGTTCCAAAAATCATTTTTTTTTTTAATCAGTGAATAGTTAAAAGCTGTCAGCAAAGATGCAGAGGATCTGACGCTGACAGCTTATTCATTCATGTTATTCTTCATTTTTGGAAGGAATTCATAGATCTTTGTTAATTAATGGAATTTGTGGGAGATATTCTCTATGGGATGCTATCTGATTTATCTTTAAAATATGCAGGTGTGAAAAACAGTTATTCATTGTGTCTTGTTTTAACTTTCACACGTTCAGTAAACATGCAAATATGTTAATATTAGTCTAATTAATTGCAGACACAAAGTACATGTATTATAACTAAGCAATAAACATTTGCTGTGATTGTGCAACAGTAAATTAAAATACAAGTCATCTGACTATTTTCCTTTCAGCATGACCTATTTTTCTTTGGACCTTGTTATTTGCTCACACCACTTTCCAAGCAGTGCAAATGCATACCCTCAACCTTGGTATTGTGAGAAGCATGATACTAATTGGAGTGGGTAATTGGGGCGGGTCAGTGATGCAGTTGCTTAAAGGAGTTGACCCAACTGAAGAGGGTGTGGGTCCACGCAAATTAATGGCAGGTCAGACTGGCGTAAAGACTGTCCAGTCCACTTAGGGAACGACAGTGCTCCCTGCAGGGTCGTAGTGCAAGATCACGGTAGGCTCCAAAAGGACACGAATATCGGGACTGCCCCACCTAATAAATATACCTCAACCAAATGAAAGAAAGAATCATAAAACACCACAATGATCAAGGTTTTCATATTTTCCAAATCTCAAACTGACCAAAGCAGAATGTTTCTGAATTTAATGCAGTAATTTCTACACTGGTTACAATCAGGTATTAGAGCAAGAAATAAGTGAGTTTAGTGATCACTTAGTATATTAATGCACAATTAATACATTTATAATACTATTTCCTATAGATATAGCTAATTAACTAATCAGATGACTGTTGGATAAGATTCCTGTTTTGAAGCCAAAGCTAGTTGGAAAGGTGTTTGAAAGAACCAAACAGTGGGAGGTAAAAAGGTAGGACTTGAGTCGAAGGTAACTCCAGGGAATCACTAGCCATTGTTAATTCAAACATCACCACAGCATCAGGGCAACAAAACCATTTAAATAAAAATGGCCCTAAAAATAGGCAAGTTAACTAAATTATCAAGGGTGGAGGCTCTCAGGGACTAACTACAGTCCTCAGCCCACAAGAGGATGTGGCTTAATCCTGATCCTGCAGCGGAGCATCAGAAGCATCTGCCCAAGGCATAAAGACAGTAAGGAACTGCAGCTGCACACCCCAATCAGGCCCCAAGAGGTGGAAAAGCCCAACCCCCTCACCGCCATCACTTCTACTCTCCATATCTGCTACTCAGTGCCGCACCCAGCAAAGGTGGTAAACAGAGCAAAAGAGACAAAAAGAGGTGGGAGGGATGGAGAGCCTCAAGAGAATGTAAGAAAGTCCAAGAGGAAGAAAAGGAAGTAGAGAGGCTTCATAATGATAAGAGGGGGGCTCCTCCCACAACATTTAACAGAATAACAATTTCACTACTGGCCGAGGAGAAGACCTCCCATACATAAATAGATACACTTCATGGTCAGCATAATTATCAACTAATGCCCAATTGCTATTGGTCAATGAATGACAGCCTCTGGTGACCTCATGAGCCTGTGCAGTAAGGAGCATCGTCAGTGAGAGTTTATTTAGTCAGTTCTGGTACTATTTTATCAATTTTATATTGGAATGTTATACTTATTATATTTCATATATCTCAAATGTGTTCAAGGTAAAGTTGCCTTTAGCTCTACAATTATAGATGGTGCAATATGTTCTACAAGAGTGATGTATTTCTATTTTTTTCGCTTTAGCTTCTAGTTTTAACTCACAAGTATCTACCGCTTACAGCTTTTGTGATTTTGATTTTCTTGTTCTCTGCCCGTTGTTATCAAAGATTAAAGCAGTATTACACGCAACTATGGTTTACAAGATTTAGTCTAGAAATCCTACAATAATGTAGCAAATATGACTGACTTTCAAGCAACCAATCAACTTCCAACTCCAACATTTTATCCTGTTCTGTAAATTGTAATAATAAGTGTAAGCTCACATATTTTTGTCTCTTGCTTGTGCAAGTCATAGCACGATTGTCTCTACCTATGTTTATTGTAAAAATGAATGAGGGAATATTTTTGTGTCACTCATGAACAAATACATATAGCAATCTATGTGCATCTTTGACAATGACATTGAAGCTTACCATTACAATAAATACTAATGTATGGATATATATAAATCCGTGTGTATACAATCAAGTCTGCCTTACCAACCGCTCGACCACTTGACTGTGACTCTGATCTTGGCCCATAGCAAACTTATGCCTCGATTTAATAAGCTTTCCAAATGACTCAATACTGTTAAAACAAATCATTTCCAGATAATTTATCAGAACAGAAGTCACTGTTAAAATATATGCAAATTTCTGTAAATCGTTTTTTTTTTCTTACAGTATTGAAAGTTTTTCTTACAGTATTGAATCATTTGAAAATGTTATTAAATTAAGGCTTTATTATTATAAGGGATTCCAGATATAACATGTCTTGTTACATTTTGTTCCACAAGAGGAGGGTATATTAAAATCATTGTGCTAAGAGATGCTAAGTATAAAATAATAAGCAAAGCTATAGTAGAGTATTTGAACGCCAATCTCACCAATCTTTTTATAGGATATTGTCCTGTCGATACTCTAAGCCTTTAACTTGAAAATACATAGGAACTCTACTGTTGAGTATGAACCTAATCTTTTCCATATCTTTAATACAGTATGAGTCTGGTTTTACTTTAGCTAGGGGTTCATATATTTGGAAAATAAGTCCCAACATCTCCTTACACAGGTCCTATCTGCATGCTAAGTATTCTCTACCCCAGGCATAGGCAACCTTCGGCACGCCAGTTGTTTTGGACTACACCTTCCATGATGCTTTGCCAGCATTATGGGTGTAAGAGCATTATAGGGATGTAGTCCACAACATCTGTAGTGCCAAAGGTTGCCTATCCCTGCACTACCCTAAACTAGAGTATATATAGGGGCTCTAAAATATGAACCTAATTGCTCTGTATCTCAAAGAGGCTCAATGTTCCCTTGTCAGCAAATATGGGTAAGGGTGGTATTCACAGCCAGAAAACACATACATATTCACAACTTATAAAATTAAAATAAAGTTTATTTGGGGTTTTAGAGATTCATCGCACATTTTATTAGAAGTTCACTTTAACACATGTTCGAAATTCCCATCATTGCAAATTTCTTTTTGTTGTTTCCCATGACGTATACTCTCAAATATGAGGTTCTTTAATGAATATGTGACCATTACTATATCTTTTTCATTTGATCCCAGCAATAGCTATAATCTGTGTTATGCTAGTTTTGAGTTTCGTGATAAGGGTATACTGGCACCAAAAATGCTTATTTCATGCTTGACCTTAAAGAACAGGTGTTAGTACTATGTTATTATACCATGAACAGCTGCTGAAACTTGCGCCTAACTGAAGATAAAGTCTGTTAAAGTCTCCTTAGTAGTTTGTAGTTTCCATACGAAAAAAGAAAAGTCACAGATTTCTCCCTCTCTAACCGTCCCCAGGAATGTAGAAGTGAAACCAGTCCAATTTGAATTGACTGTAGGCGCAGTTACGTATCATCATATGCCATGGAGAATCTTGCCAAATAATTGTAGACAGGCAACCTTTTGTACAGTACTGCCAAACCAAGCAAGACACTCACTATAGCAACCGTCTCTCCCAGAGTGATGACAGTAGGAGCTGAACCACTAGAAGTGAAACTGAATCAGCTACTTTAGATATAAGTGACATTCCTGAAATACCTGGAAGGCAGTTTCCCACTTCCCGAGACCAGTTTTGATTTGTTACTTTTGGTTCCGTTTACTTTAGTGAAAACTTGACGATTTCGTCTATCAATCTGGACATTTTTTTCAGGATTACTTGACTTTGATTTCACTAATCTGACTAATCAATATGTTAATTAAAAAAGATACAATTAAAAATAATATATTATTTAAAATTTAAATAAAACTCAATTGTAAATTATTTTTTTCAAAAACCAAGACAATTTATGAGGAAAGTAAGCCTTGGGTTTTTGAATAATAATTTGCTACCACGACTTCAAAACAACTGACTTACATAATGAAAAGAAAATCCGTATGCTCTGAAATAAAAAAATATATATTTAAAATACAGTTGTGGTTTGCATAGCTTTATACAGGAGTAGCATCCTATTAAATTTTTATATTCCTGTTATTTAGTCTATGTTTAAGCACTCAGATCATGTATATGCCAGTATGTTGTTGGCCAGTATAGATAAGTACAGCCAACTTCCTTCCATATTACCACAACTTAAGCTCCCACATCCATATTCCCTCCTTCATAGCCATGCATCTTCCATACACTTGTTTATTTTCTTTCCCTCCACCTTCACAATACTGCAGCTTTATTTTGTGTGCCCCGGCCATATTTCAAAGTTCCAGCACTCTTTTCAAGTCGCATTTCCAACACACTCAGTTATATTTCAAACTCCCAGGTATATGTGAAGCATTTCCATAATGGTTAGATCACCCTGACCTTACTTTCTCGAAAAAATATATTTCCAGCACTCAAGTCATATTTCTAGTACACCATGGTCATATGATGATGATCCTTGACCTTGATGCATTATAAGAGCCTTTTCTCCTTTTGACACAGTGGTGTCATATCTCTGGAGGTCAGTGTGGAGGGACCAACAGGTTTAGGTCTCTTCTCTAACCATAGACCACTCTCAATGTGTCAAACAATGTTCTGGAGAAGATAAATTCAGCTAAGTCTCTGGAGGGATATGCTGTCTCCCTCAATTCCCTTCCTATTGTGGTTTTATAACCCACCTCCTCTAGACTGTAAGCCCATTTGAGCAGGGTCCTCAACTACCTATTGTTCCTGTTACATTTTGTTATTGTCTCATTTGGTAAATTCCGCTTTTATTGTAAAGCTCTGCTGAATAAGCTGGCACTATATAAATACCAATAATAATACATAATAATAATAATAGTTATACTTGGAGATCTGATTCTCCAAAAAGCATTGAACCATGCAAGGAAGCAGATAGCCTGGTCTGTATCTGGATTGTTCACATGCAGCAGGGCACGTAGCTTCAACAGGCAGCTATAGGCAAGCTTCCGTAGGCTTCAGATGGTCTGATAGTTTATTCTTCCCACTTACCAAACTGCATGGACAATCAGCAGAGCATGGGGAAATCCTACATATTATAATTTGTGTTGTTAATTATTGTTATTTATATACCACCTATATATTCCACAGCATTTTGCAATTATAGAATGGGAATAATTGACTACGAGTAATTGACATTGAAAATATTAACAATCGGGGAATAAGGCTCTGCTTAAATGATCTTAAGATCTATGACAAAGTGGTAAAAAAAAAACATAAGAAGAATAACAGCACGTCAGAGAGGATGAGGGTTTGATGGTGTTGATTTCAGTATTAAAATAAGCTCGTAAAAGTGGTGTGTGAAACAAGCGAACAGTGAAAGGAGAGAAAGTGAACTGAGCTATGGAGTGGAGGAAACTGAGGACGGCAATTGTAATGAGAGACGCGTCTCCCAGGAAGGTGGTTTTCAATGATTTCTTAAAGAACTGGTGTCTATGGGAGAGTCTGATGGCACAGAGTAGGGAATTTCATAGAAATGGGCCAGTCCTTGAAAAATCCTGCAGTTGAGACAGTGGGGGAACATGCAGATGTCATTAGATGATCGTTTGTGGTGTGAATGGAACAAGAAGGGGTGTATTTGTTCAGTAAAGAGGAAATATAGTGAGGAGTGGAGTTATTGATGTCTTTGAATTGGATCCTGGATGGTACAGTTTGTCCTACTTTGGTGCCAGCTTCATCTTCTGAATTCTTCCTAAAACCAACTCCTTCTCCATGCAATTCTATTAGTTTACCCAGGTCATATTTTTGGAGACTGTGTTAATAATTTTCTCCTCGGGGACTTATCAAATGTGAAATATATTCTAGAGTTTGGGATTTCAGGAGATTTTGCTGCACCCAGTACTGCTCTATGATAACTACATTTGCATTCGCTAAAAAAAACTATGCTTCAGTGTAAATAAGTGTCATGATTTTTATGGGAATATTTTTAAGGGAATATTTGCGCAACTCTGATAATCCTATTTTCTTTTAATGGCAACTGAACATTGACTTCTGCCCTAACTGAGGTCTATGGAACATATAGAGCAGCTCTGGGCAGCAAATCCATTTCTGAAATAAGATAAAGAACTGATAACTTTGTATTAATAGCATCTAAACTATAGCTGCAATCATCTTTCTGACAGCTCCATTCACAGTGAAATGAGCAATAAGACATGTTTGGACGATCAACTTACCTCTCATGAGCATAGCCATAACTCTGACTCCATTGCAGCCGTGAACAAGCTTGTAAGAGGAAATTAAAATGTACATAGGGCTTGTGTGGCTAAATGTATTCTGGTATTCTGCTGTGAAGCTTAATTTTCTCATTTGTCTTTATTTCTTTCTTTCCTACTGTCTTCCTAAATCTTAGCACACTACACCTCTCACACACACACACTACACCCTACACACAAAAAAACACATACACACACGCATGTGCACACATACACACACATACAGCACCCTTCACACATACACAGCACCCCTCGCCCACACACTGCACCCTTCACACACATACAACACCCCTCACATACACACACACACACAAACACAGCACCACTTACACACAGCTCCCTTCACACACATACTGCACCCTTCACACACACTGCCCCCTCACACACTGCATCTCTCACACACACTCCAGAACCACCTACATCTTTTTGCAGGACCTTTGCAGTGATGTAGGGATTATGTTTTGCTTTACTCGCCATTCTACACGCTGTTCCATTGCAGATTTTATTTCCTTACAGATCTTCAGCAGTTCATCTGAAACTTGACATTTCAGACAATGACAGCTACACGCAGATGGTGTAAAAATATCTTTTTATAACTTTTCCTTGCTTTGTAAGAGTCAATTATTTTTATTTTCTGACCCACAGCCAGATGCTTAGAAGAGCCCACGGTAGCCGTGTAAGGGTCATAGAATGTATTAAGCTTTGAAACTATCACAACTAGACTATGATTGATGCCTTATGAGTCAATTTAGGAAATTAAGATTCTAAGGCCCTATAAAGAAACCCTATAAAGAAATGGCTAGTTGGTCAACTAAAAAGGTGCCCAACCTTTGCACATGCCACATTTTCTGTATAATGTTTTATTCTTCAATTGGTTAAATTGAGCAAATAAATAACACCCAAACCTATTCATATAACTGTATTTAAAGTGTTTTTTTTGCCAAACATTTAATAGTTAAGCCCCAATTGTTATGTTTGTTTAATTTCTTTTCCACTTGAATGTTGGCTGGTTTATGCATGTTTGTGCTATTGGTAATTGCTTCTCACTCTATCCTAGTGAAGTTGTTTGTTTAATTCAGTTGTATAAAAGTCAGTTTTCAAGATGTATAACCTAAACATTTTAATAAAAATGTAAATCTTGTATAGGCCCCATCTTTTTGGAGTCATATGGCCTGGCTTCCTTTCTAACCCTTTGTTTTATCATCACTACACTACTACAACTACCCTTTCAATAGTTCCAGCTTTTTCTGTTAACTTGCTTTATGTTTGGCGACATGGCCACTGTAACGGAACCGCTGGCACCCCGACCGGGTACCTTCCGTTGATGGATGCTCCTAGTGCTTCCCGAGGACTCCAAGCACTCCGCCAGACACCATAACCACTGTAGACTCCCACGAACCACCGCAGCTTAATTGGGGTCTCGCCGTCTCCACCCACTCTGGACCCAAGACCAGGGTCCAGCTTCCAGTAGGTCAACCTCTCTGAATTCCAGAGAGCAGGAACAGGACCAAGCTCTTAGCAGAGCTTAGTGATTATACCCTGGGGAGTATAGTGATTATAGCAATCCCCAGAGTGTAGTTCTCCAATCCCCCAAACATGAGCCGAAACTTCATAAAGGTACAAGATGATGTGAACTTTTAATGACCATACACTGGCTTTTATGCAAGTCCCCATGCAAGGGGACATCCCACAGGGTGGGACACAGTACAACCAATCATTTACAGGAACACCGTAAAACACACCCAGCACAAACATACAATCCCTCCCCTCTGTCTGTGATATAATTACTGAACACAATGGGTTAATGTAATTTATCACAGGCAGGAAAAATACACTTTTTATACATATTCTGTAACTTTAAAAATATGCATCATATTCACATACACAGAATCAGCATACTTTAAATATAAACATAACCAAAAAATAATACAAATCCCTCCGGTACATAAAAAGTCAGGTGGAAGTCCTTTATGACCGACCGCCAGCACATTTTCCTGCTCAATACAGTTCATAGATTTGGGCTGTGCGGCCGGTCAATTTTATGCAGAAAAAAGACAGTCCAATTCGAACGTGCGTTCGAATCTTCGAACAGGACTTAGTCTCTGCAGCTGAAAATTCAGTGTAGGAGAAGGTAAGGGTCAGCGGTGTTCGGTGAAATGTGTAGCCGATTTCAGTTCCATGGATTTGGCTACACACATCGCTGACCTCGTTCGAATGAACAAAGATGGCTGCTGCCACGTGTTGGTTTGCACGAACGACGGCCCCTCAGCGGTCAGCGATTTACCTACAGCAGGCTCCCAGCCTGGGAGGTAAATTGCCTGCACACTTCCACTTCTGGGTGGTCTGCCTGTGTGGTACTTGGTTCAGTAAGCCCCATTTACTGAACCAAGTGGGAGAAAGCCAGGATCACAGTATATTAAAGGTTTTGGGGACACCGTCTTAAAGGGGCATTGTCACACAAAGTCTCAATATGTCCCCAGACGGTTCTTAAAGGGCCAGCATGGTCCACTACAAGTCCACAAGCCACAATGCAGTTCTTAAAGGGCCAGCAGCAGCACAATATAAATCCATTAGCCCAAATAATGTTTTTAAAGTGCCAATCTCCCAGGAGCCATAGTCATGCGGAAGGAGGCTGGCAATCAGGCTCCTCCAACAGCCAGGGGAAAAGGGCAGCTTGTCACCTAACCATCCAGTGACAAAAGGCGTATTTTCACAGTCGTGCTGATCACGTGACACAGCCAGCTTGCACCATCTTTGAACACCCTCAATTATACAGTTAACTTTACAGTTCATCCTAACTCAGGAGAACCCTTGTTTTGTATATTAATGTATATTTTACATTCCATCTCTAGACATTCTATCACCATTTTATCTGTCTCTAGATTTTAGTTTTGTTTTATGTTAATTAATTTTTGGTCATTTGACTATGCTGCTTGATTCCTGATCCAATTATCCTTGGTGGGGATATATACCACCTATACCTAAATTTTATAACATGACAGGAGGCTTCGTATTTGCTTAAGTCTCTCTTTACTAGAACTCCACAGCAGCACAGAAAAAACAACCAATCAGAAAAAAGTTAGATACTATAAAACTCCCCTCCCCATGCATCATTTTCTCTTTCTTTGCTGCTCCGCATCAGTACAGGTCAGAGTACCACTGCCTCCTGCTTATGTGGGTGGCTTTGGGTTGTATTATGATTTATTAGGATTTATATTTGATTTCTTAGTATATTTACTTATTTGTTATCTGTACCTTTATTTAGTACCATGTGTTCTGTACTTCTATATATTATGTTATTTTTTGTGTCATTGTCTGCTTACATATATTTCTTCTTCCCTTGCTTTTGCTTCCCCTGTCGTCTTAGGGATTCCTTCCCTTCCATGTGGTAGTTTTAGGGGAGTTCTTGGGGGTTTTCCCTGTTTCGCCATGTCTTCCCTCCCTCCCCTCACTGCCCACTCTCTTTGCCCGCCATTTCCCGCGGGCTGCCTGCGCGGTATAGGGGTTTCAGGAGACTAGCCTCTGGCTGCCTCCTGATTTCCCCGTTCCCCTAGTTCCATTCCGGCAACCGAGGTGATCGCGGTCGGACGCGAGTACCCACCGGCCGTTCCACTCACACACGTGGCCGCCCCGTCCACCACATGGCCGACCGCCGCGCTCAACTTCTTCACAGAGCCGCAGGCGGCCGACCGGGTGGAGGAGTGTGCACCTACCCGCGGCCTCTCCTCCGCCCACGGTGGTCGGATCGCGGCTATCGCTGCCCTGCTTTTTCCCCGCCGGATTGCCTTCCGTTTTGAGTGGAACGGAAGGCTCTGTGCTGCATCCCATGCCTTCCTCCTATGTACTATGTATTTGCAGCATATATCTCACAGATTACTGTGTGTCTTAGGGCATTTTTCACTTCTTCAGATATATTGTATACTGTGAGTTTTTATTGGCTAATATTCTGTCTTGCTCTGGTTTTTCTCTGACAACCACATATTAGTTTTTACTGACAGCATATATCACATTTTAGTTTTCTGACAGTGTATATCACATTTTAGTTTTCTGACAGTGTATATCACATTAGTCTTACCGACAGTGTATATCACATTAGTTTCACTGACAGTGTATATCACATTTTAGTTTTTCTGACAGTGGAGCTCACATTTTAGCTTTGCTTTGCTGTCAATGTATATCACATATTAGTTTTACTGACATCGTATATCACATATTAGTTTACTGACAGCGTATATCACATATTAGTTTACTGACAGTGTATATCACATATTGGTTTACTGACAGTGTAGATCACATATTAGTTTTACTGACAGTGGATATCACATGTTAGTTTGCTCTGCTGACAGTGTATATCACAGATTCTGTGAGTTTTACCGACAGTGTGTATCACGGTTTACTGTGGGTTTGTTGTCGGTGTATAGCGCGGATTGCTGAGTGTTTCTGTTGATTGTGTATATCGCAGATTGATGTGAGTTTTGCTGACAGTGTATGTCACGGATCGCTGTGAGTTTTACTGTCAGTGTATATCTACAGGTTTCTGTGAGTGCCTGATGGGATACGTCACAGGTTATTGTGAGTTGCAGATATATATGAACTCAGTTACACAGACTCTGTACAGGGTGTTTACAGTGCCAGTTAGCTCTAGGATTCATCTCCGTCTCAGTATATATTTTTTCTGCCCAGCTGGAAGTCTCTGTGAGACTACTCTGGTATGATTTCTCTGTCCCTGGCATATATTTCTCGCTTACAGACCTGGCTCTGACTCAAACTGGTAAGGGAGACCAGTCTACGCTGATACCATAATTTTTTACCAGTTTCCCGGGGGAATTCATTGAGTTGGCTATCGTTAGCCCTACTCCTGGACGTGCCCATGGTTTCAATACCCTTCAGGTGGTATGATGAGGGTAATCTATAATATGATAAGAAATTTCCAACAGATCTGTGTGAACATGGGCATACCAATTCGCAGTTTACGGAGAGTATTGCTCAGTGTATCTTACATTCATGGACATGGTAGTCACTGGAACAACTTCCGCTTATACCCAATATGGATGGAATACCACTATTTGCCTGCTGGGCATTGAGGGACTGCGAGTCCCGGTTCAGGTTATTCATACGGCGTTACGCTGCCTATGGGTTGGCGTCTAGAGGTCCTATGTCACAGGATGCTCTGAGGATCTGCTATTTTTAGGGACCTCTGCTGAAACTCGGAGGTCCCCATTGCTCACTCCATACCCATTGTAACGCGCTACGGAATCGGAGGGCGCTATTTGAATAACATGTTATCATAATATAACAATAATACACAATCCAGGATTGGCCTGCTATGTCTGTGCCCATAAGAACGGCCTGCTATGTCGGTGCCCATAAGAATGGCCTGCTATGTCTGTGCCCATAAGACTGGCCTGCTATGTCTGTGCCCATAAGAACGGCCTGCTATGTCTGTGCCCATAAGAACGGCCTGCTATGTCTGTGCCCATAAGAATGGCCTGCTATGTCTGTGCCCATAAGACCGGCCTGCTATGTCTGTGCCTATAAGAACGGCCGGCTATGTCTGTGCCATAAGAACGGCTTGCTATGTCGGTGACCATAAGATCGACCTGCTAGGTCTGTGCCCATAAGATCGGCCTGCTGTGTCTGTGCCCATAAGAACGGCCTGCTATGTCTGTGCCCATAAGAATGGCCTGCTATGTCTGTGCCCATAAGATCGGCCTGCTATGTCTGTGCCCATAAGATCGGCCTGCTATGTCTGTGCCCATAAGATCGGCCTGCTGTGTCTGTGCCCATAAGATCGGCCTGCTATGTCTGTGCCCATAAGTACGACCTGCTATGTCTGTGCCCATAAGTACGGCCGGCTATGTCTGTGCCTATTAAGAATGTCGGTACCTATTAAGACGGCCTGTTATGTCTGGGTGCCGTACCCCTGCTAGGCCACAGACCTGGGGGAATATCACTGGGGAAATGCCGGTGCCCACCAGTGACATGGAAATAGGCAGGTGTCCAGACTGGCATCTTTGCCAATCTATCCAAGAGGAAACCAGTATACGGCCATCTGAATATGGTGGTTAGGGTGAAGGCCCTAAACCTCATGCCTGAAGGGCAGGGTTTTTTATAAGGAACCCGGTCATACATCTCCAGGGAAAACTTCGCACAGGCAAGGATCGGTGCTCAGGCACCTAAGGAGAACGCAGTGTTTTTTTCCTTGTCTTTACATCTACCTCCGTATCTGCTCCCCGGTATCCTTAGAGGTATCGGTAGTTACTTCCCACGTTAGGTTAGCTCCTGGCTCGGTTCAGTGGGGCTTACCTTCCGGCCTGCTATTTGCCTTCTATCTGATCTAGAATTTATGTATTTTTCTCTTATCTACGTTAATTTTTTCGTTTTCGTAACTTCTTTTTCCTTTCGCTCGGGTCATCGAGAGGCCTGACTTGACCTCCCCCGACCTCCCGGGCGCTTGTGGATTGCGGAGAACGTCTCCAGCTTTCCTCCGGCTACCAACGGTCGTCCTGGACCCCGCGCGCGCGCACGGGATCCGGGCGGACAGTTGGTAGTTTTTCTTTTCCATTGTTGTTTTCTTCCGTGGATTGCCATCAGCCTTATACTGATATTGGTATTGGGTGTACCCTGCAATTGGTCACCCTGAGTCTCTAGGGACTCTAGTTTGGACCACAGGAGGGTGCGGCCCTCCATCATCCCGATTCAAGAATACTTTATTTTCAGGAACAGAGAGCGAACCCTCTCAGATACAGGACGGACACTGATTTGTTATTGGAGGACGCAGCCCTCCCTCAACCTCGGCCGAATACTGGGCTGGATACAGAGTACATGTTTGGAGGACACGTTCTCATAGAAGGAACCGGTCACGGATGTAAACCCTACTGTTTTGGTTGTTAACAGGCGCGGCCCGCTCAGGCTATCGGCCGGACGCTATCACGTTAGTCGATCTCATTAGATGAGAACGCGGCTCTCTCATACACTCGACACTCTACAGGGCCGGCCATTCGCTCACCACACAGGCTTGTACCTGTGCAAGACATCGGTGACTGCATAGAGGGGCGTCCCTCCTGCATTCAATTGGATCTGACGCCCGTACTACTGATTTCGTTATAGAGGACTGCCTAGTCATACAAGATATAAACTTTAGTCTGGATCCCTCTATTCTATCTCCTGTGAGGGCTCTACTGGGTCCGGATCACTTAGGTACACACACTACTGGAGATAGTACGGCTAACGGATGGCCTCAGGTATTACGAGAGTGCAGGTTTTTGTTTTTTTCTGCACCTTATAAATCGGAAACCTGCTTTCTGTTTTGGATATCCAGACTATTGCGGACCAACCACACAGACCGTTTCTCCCATGTCAAGATGACAGGAGCTACGGAAACCTTCATGGAGCGAAAGGACACTGCCTTGCTCGGGTACCAAGATTAAGGAAGGCCAGTTATCCGGTCCCTAGGTAACCGTACACATGGTTCACATGGTAAGACTGGACATCCCGGTTGGCTTGAGTTCCCTGCTCATTACGATCTTGGGAGAAGGGGGCAGGACGGCCCCATCTCCTCGGAACGCATACCTGGTGAACAGGATTCGGAGTTGGTGAGTCCTCCGTCTATTAGCTATTTCCCCCTCGCGGGAGCCATTCTGCTTTTTTGATTCACGCTAACCTACTCTTCAACTACCGTCGAGGAGACCTACGAGACCTTGTGAGAGTACCTGGGGTACCCCGACTCCTACACAGACACCTTTCACTCTTAGGCGAGGACATACCTGGATGGAAATCTGCACTCCGGTTTGCACTCTCCATCCCTTTGAATATTTCTGGGATTCACTATTCCAGAAAATAGTCGACCACTGTTCCTCCACACGAGTTCAGTTTGGAACCATGACTGGACGTCCTTTTGGAATCTTTTCTCTACAGAGTCCGAGGATTACACAGTCCATTTGGAATGTCGGAACCACTTAGGATACGGCTAGTTGACAACACTACAGTTTTATTCTCGGATGAGACATCTCACCAGGTAGACCAGGAGAGAACGAAGGATCATACTCGGTTATATTGCGTCTTGGTGGTGGACTTAGACACATTCCTTGTGATTGGGGATCTACCTGCAAGATCGCGTCGCCGGATGACCCTGACACGATCGGAGGAACCACCCTACAGATCAAGAGTTGAGACAAGGTGGCAATTTCTTCTCGCGGCCTTGCATCCGCAAAAGGCCTTCGTTATTTTACAATTACAGGAAAATAGCTGATAGGTCAGTTTGCAAGCTCAGGTCCCAACCGCTAGGAAGCGGGTGACAACAACAAGTTTGTTGGATCTATCAGCAGATGGTGTTTTTTCTGTGTTTTGAGATGCTTCATCGGCTGACATCTTCATTGATTCGTCTACTGTCGTTTTTCGCAGTTGGTAAGTACAATTAGGACTACTCTGCTATCTCCTGGAATAGGTACCAGCGACACAACCAGCGTTGGATTGGTGATCTGAGCGTTGAAACAGCAAATACGAAGCCTCCTGTCATGTTATAAAATTGTAGATTATGCTAGCTTTAGTGTACCTATAATCTTAATTTTATTAATGACAGGAGGCGAGTATTTCCCACCCATTTTTATCCCTCCCTTGTTCTATGTTTATAGTTTGGTTTAATCAGGTACGTATGCAACTCTGCTTGTTGTCTCTGCTACCTGTTGCATGCTCTTATGTCTTTTCTTTCATAAGTAGGGTTGGGATATCTACATTCTAAGGTAATTTTGGTTGCTACATTGGGTGCACACATGTTTATTCAGAGTACATTTCATTGGATAATCAACCTGTTCGATTCTGTTTTTCTCTCGTTTCAGCTTACAGTCCATCAACACTATCTAGTTTGACGGTTACTCTCGGATGGTGGACGTCATTATATTCATCGTGTCTAGGACTTCGTTTCTTCCCCATGATGTTCTCTGCCTTTTATTCTGTTTTTGTCGCAGCTTGAAAGAGGAAATGATGCATGGGGAGGGGAGTTTTATAGTATCTAACTTTTTTCTGATTGGTTGTTTTTTCTGTGCTGCTGTGGAGTTCTAGTAAAGAGAGACTTAAGCAAATACTCGCCTCCTGTCAGTAATAAAATTAAGATTATAGGTACACTAAAGCTAGCATAATCTACAATTGTTTAAGTCGTATTTTGCTCTACCTGATGTAAGTAGGTGCTTAATTAACTTTTACTCTCTCGTTGATGGTGTGCACTATTGTGTTTTATTTCTTTTTCCTATATATGTATGGAGATAATTGCACCACCTATATATCCTAGAGTGGCGATCATACACACTATACCAGTATAGTAGCTCCTGAATATGAAAGTGTACATTTTTAAACCTACTTACTTTTGGAATTTTGAGTGTGAAATACTACATTATATTATTTTATTCTGTTCTAGCAATGAGAACATCCACTACTTTAAACATTGTCTGCTGTACCAAGTGCAACACTACATATCCCGAGGCGGAGATCATTCTGCCCAGACGCTTAAATATCATCTTAAATAGTGTTGTGTTGCTAATCTTTTGCTCGCAATTTCTGTGCGTTTTTTTTTTTATATTTTTTAACATAACATAAATTAAACTATATGTGTGTTGTTTCTTTCTGAGCTGTAATATACTATGAATAAGAAGCTGTCACAAACAGGTATTATCTGTATGTTGCGTAATTTCTTTGTGAAATTTGAAGCCATTAAAAAAAAAAAATCTTAAACAATATACCTTCTGAGTCCATTCACATCATAAAAAGGGTTTCAAGAATTCCGTGTTAGCATATGAGTGGTTTGTATAGCAACACCCATGTCATAGAGTGATTAACTGAACATAAATAGGCTTATGAGATATTTAACTGAATTACTCTTTAAGAACCAAAGCATTCTAAATCCATATTTATGAATAGTAGCTAAGCAATATCTGTTTATTCTTGTTCAGAAGAACCTTGTGTTTTCTTTCAAAGGCTACAAACTTTAGCTTTGGGAAAGAGAGAGGAAGTTATTTATGCAGTCAACGCGGCAGTTTACAACTGTCAATCACTGAACCATGTCTATTGGCTTTAATCATCGGCGTTGTATATTTGGTGCAATTTCTAAAAGAATAAAAGTACCTTTGGCTCTTATCATCTGTCATTAAAAAATCCATTAGGACATTCAAGCCCTGTAGTCAGGCTCAGGGGATTACTTTAAGTGGTTTTTCGGAAACAAGCAAGAATTCTCCAGTCTTTTCAGTATTATGGTGTGATTCTTCCCAAAATTACAATCTGTATTTAGGAATATCCAGTTATTTGAACTATAGTCACTGAAAAACATATATATATTTTTTAAATATTTTTATGTTACAATTTTAATTTGATTTGATATATAATTAAAAATCTATATTTCAAATGATGTTTTATATATATAATTATTATGATTATTATTTTATTATTTATATAGCGCCATAAGATTCCGTAGCACTGTACTTTGGGTGAAGTATATATATATATATATATAGATATATAAAATAACTACGTATATCGTTTGATAAACTAAATACAGCATAAGTCAAGTTCAGGCAAAACCTGTGCCAAAAACTGTAAATGTTTTTATTTTCTATAAATAGTCCAAAAAAAATTGCTAATAAGAATTTTAACTTTATACCGACTTTTATTAGAAATTGCATATGAGACTTGAAATGGGAGATACTATCATGATTTATTTATTGTTAGAATTTATTACCAAACTGATATCACAATACAGTACAAAATGTAAAATACTAAAAGTGAATGTACATTCGGTGTTATATGCCACACACCCGGAAAAATATTATTTTTCATATCCAATTTTTAATGCAGAGGAGGTAATCGGCAGGAATGCATGGAAAGTTTGGCTCTTGAAGATTCACATTGTCGAGACAAGTAATCCAGGTCAAATGAGGTGAGGTCTGAACATCTTACATATTTAACTTGATCAACGCGAAGACAGATGGCTAGGATGTAAAGCATTCAGGTGTTTGTGAAGTCCCATGACATATCCGACAACCAGATATATCTTGCCTTGCCTGTTCATATAGGAGATAAGGAAGAATGAAGCAGTAAACCTTTTGGAAGGAGATATAGGTCAATGACCATAAGTAGGTGCACAATGCCTTGCTGGCATTTATTTACAAAGCCTAGAATAAGTAGCACACTTTGACTTAAATATTAAAAAATAATAATGCTGACAGTAAATTAAAGCTTAATCTTGCTGCATAATTTTTGCATCTTCATATTTGTGGCACAAATTTTGAATCTCTGCTAAAGAATGGTACTTGGCCAAAAGGAATCCTGCTATACATGCGCTTACTGGAATAATCAACTGCGTCAGGATTTTTTTATTATAAAAAAGAAAATCCAGCACACTCTCTTATCCACTAAACAGCAACTTCGGTGCTGTCAGGATTTATTTATTGTGATAATTCAAGGTGTATATAAAGTGAATTTAAAATTTAAGAAAATGTTTCCAGTTTGGCTATTTTGACTTTAAATTTAAAATTCAATTTAAATTCTCACTTTAGTGAATAACCCTAAGTAATTGAATTTGCAACATTAGGAGATTTCCCTTTAATACAGAGTTCGATTAAGGTCTTAAGGTCTATGGTCTATGGTGACCCAGAATTGGGAAATGGTACCTAGACATGTATCTCCTTGTCCGATAAGGTCTTGTTGGTTAGGCTATAAAACATTATAATATACACCATGTTCTTCCCTGCAAAATCATCCATGTTTTTTAGTCTAACTTGAAGGTTCTATCCATTTCGGAGACTTAAATCCATGCATTCAACTCAGGCAAGAAGACTCCATATTGGAATGACAATCCTTAAAGTGAACCAAATGATTATTTTCTTTACTTACATTAGCCCCAAATACATTGAATTACAGAGATACGTGATGTATCAATGTAAAATTTTAAGAGATCACCATACCCCTGATCTAGCACTGCCATTTCTACAATTTTGTGGGTGCTACACTTCTGTAACACACACCTCTGGTCCATTCTACTCTCCGCCACAACTCTTCTCTGATATGCTTTGCATTAAGATGCTTCACAGCGTTGACTAGGGAGCTTCCGAAGCAACCACAGCTCATGTACTGTAGTTGCTATGCATGGAGAGCAGAATGTGTGAGGTCTTTTCTGCTCTCCCTTGTAAGTCAAATCTTTGGCATGAAGTCTATGCCAAAGATTTGACCAAGCGGTGGAAGAAACACCTATTTTTAAGTTTGTTTTTCTCCCAATCTATACATTTGCTACCAAATCTGCTAGCATAATATATAGATAGAATTGTATGCTCTTTCAAAACAGCATAAGTAGTAGGTATTGTGGCAAATATTATTTATTAATATCGGAAAGGAGCAATGTAATCCTTGTTTTACCCAATAACAGGGTGCTACAGTTAGTGTGCGCATTTTACATAAAGTATTTCAATATGCTAAACATGTAGACTAACCTGTGTCATCCCATGTGAGCAAAACATGATTGGAAGATAATTTTAAGGTCTATACATAGGTGAATAGTGATGTCGCGAACATAACATTTTCCGTTCGCGAATGGCGAAAGCGAACAACCGCAAATGTTCGCGAACGGGCGAACTGGGCGAACCGCCATAGACTTCAATAGACAGGCAAATTTTGAAACCCACAGGGACTCTTTCTGGCCACAATAGTGATGGAAAAGTTGTTTCAAGGGGACTAACACCTGGACTGTGGCATTCCGGAGGGGGATCCATGGCAAAACTCCCATGGAAAATTACATAGTTGATGCAGAGTCTGGTTTTAATCCATAAAGGGCATAAATCCCCTAACATTCCTAAATTGTTTGGAATAATGTGCTTTAAAACATCAGGTATGATGTTGTATCGACCAGGTACGCTTCACAGTGACAGACCAAACTCCCCGTTTAACGCACCGCAAACAACCGCAAACAGTTTATTTGCAGAACCGCAAACTCCCCATTTGCCCAAGGTTGGATACCAAGCTAGCCATGTCCCGTTCCTTGTCCTCACTGATGTCATTGAAGGTCTCTTCCTCCAACCAGCCATGTACAACACCAAGGGTCCCCGAAAGGTGACAACAAGCCCCTGTATTTTTTTTTTTTTAAATGTACACTACTGTTACACCAGATATGAGTTGCACTGGTGTGACACTGTGCCCTGGCAGGCCCTGAAACGCACACGTGTGAAGGAAACTGACTGCTATTATTTCACAGTCAAATTTCTAGCTTTTCTTTTAATGTACACTACTGTTACACCAGATATGAGTTGCACTGGTGTGACACTGTGCCCTGGCAGGCCCTGAAACGCACACGTGTGAAGGAAACTGACTGCTATTATATTACAGTCAAAATAGTTTTGTTTTTTTTTAAATGCAAGCTATTGTGACACCAGATATGAGTGGTGGCACTGGGCAAGTGGGCACAGTATACGCTGTGAGCCTGACACACACGCTGGCAGGCAGGCAACTGCAATTAGATTACACAGAAAAAAAAAGCAGACTGATGTTCTAGCCCTAAAAAGGGCTTTTTGGGGTGCTGTCCTTACAGCAGAGATCAGATGAGTCCTTCAGGACTGTAGTGGACACTGAATACACTAGCCTAGCTATCGATTTCCCTATTAAATCAGCAGCAGCTGCAGTGTCCCTCCTCTCAGTAAGAATGCAGCTTCCGGGGGGCGGGGCCTAGCTGTCATGGTGGAAAGACGCACTTCGTGTGAGCTCCCTCAATATCTCACTTTAAGCAGCTATCAACAAGCGAATTTCCCCCCAGAAGGGGATGACCCAGCAATGTTGCTCCTACCTGACCGACCCGACATGCTTAATAGCGGTCAGCAACTCGACAGAGTCTTACTTACCTCCGCGTGGCAAGTGTGGCCTGGTGCTCACCGGGCGGGAGAGGTGGCCGATCTCTCGATCCTGGGATGCCCAGGAGCAGCTACTTCCCGGCAGGAGCTCCGTTCCCCCCCCCTCAGACCGGTGGCGGTTATCCCGGTCCACCCCTGAGAGGCTAATGGAGCTAATGGACGCACAGAGCACAGCCGCCCAGGCTGACATACTCATCTGCAACTCTCCCAATATGGCGGCAGCCGCGTGTCCTCCTGGTACCAGCAAAGCATGGCAGGATATTGAGTCTAAGCTGGACAGACTCTTTAATCAATTTTGGAAGCAAATAACAAGCAGGAAGCCCCAACAAGCTCCACCACAGCCCCAACAAGCTCCACCACAGCTAAGCGAAGCAGTCCCCATTAAAATCCACCAACGTAAACGGCGTCGAAGACGGGACCGGAGGCACAAACAGAAATGCAGAGCCTGCCCCACGTCAAGCACTCGCCTCCACCTTAAGCCACCACAATCCCGCACCGGACGTGAAGCACCACCGGGACAGATCCGACCACCCGACAAAACAAGCTTCCACCACCTCAAACCGCGAACCCGGCACTCAGCCAGAGACTTGCCTTTGTTGTTCCAGGTATCAGGGACTCCCAGGGTCTGCACCTGGCGCCCAGAAGGGATCGGATGAGCACAAGCAGTAAACAGCAGCCTGCCAAGCATGTCCCACTATAGCCGATCCTCCACACCATGCCTTTGATCACATGAACTGCGCTCTGCACATTAACTAATCGTAAAGTAGCAAGCGTTTAAACATGTCATTATTTCACCTCCTAAAGAGTTTATTGTCGTAGTTCCTTACATGCCTTTACCTTAACCGTTCATGTATTATGTTATTCACTAGTCTCATCTCATGGGGCGACTCACACTTGATTTATAACTAGTGGTGGAGCTGCTGATATAAATACACAGTTGATAACGTGCAAGCTATAGCCATCTTTCACAACAATGCACTGCTATATACTCATACCCTCAGTGCAACTAGCCATGATATACGCACATTCAGCCTAGCATGCTCAAATATAACACACTTCTGTCTAAAAAAATAAATAAAAAATAATACAAACAAAAAAGAAAAAAAAAGAATGCAGCTTCAGAATTAATCTAAATTGTATGCTGCTGTCTATGAGATGGGAGGGTCTGGGAGGGAGGGTCTGCTGCTGATTGGCTGGAATGTGTCTGCTGACTGTGAGGTACAGGGTCAAAGTTTACTCAATGATGATGAATAGGGGCGGACCGAACATCGCATGTGTTCGCCGCCTGTGGCGAACGCGAACAAGCTATGTTCGCCAGGAACTATTCGCCAGCGAACCGTTCGGGACATCACTATAGGTGAAATAAACAATTGTTTTTAATTACACTGCTCTATTATGTTACTCTTGAGAACTGCCTTATGCTGTAATTTTCTGTTAATACAAATAAACAGAAATTAATACGATTATTTTCTGATAATAAAACCTCCCTTGACTGCTTAACATTATATCTTTTTAGGAAGCATTTGGCTTGTGTCTTGATCTATTTTTTAAGCTTTTTATATTTATGATGCCATCACAGGTTCATTTCACTGATAGACTGCCATGGATGATGTGATGACATGATTTTTATTCCTGCCTCCTTCATCACTGATCTATTACATGCAGTGGAAAGTGTTGCTGAAAAAAACACGTATTTAGTTATACATTTAGCACATTTTCTGACCCTTCATTATAGCTAATGTTTGTCATCTGGTTTCTTGAGCTCTAACTATTTCAAAATGAATTATCTATATTCTTTCATTTTATTATTGTTATTATTGGTATTTAAATAGCGCCAACTAATTCCGCAGCGCTTTACAATATTATGAGGGGGGGGGGGCATTTACAATGTATACGGCAATTACATTTGCTGGTAAATTACTTTAATGTGGTATGATTGGAGCTTATTTCTATTTTTACACCAAATTTTACTGAATTAAAAAAAAATTAAAATCTAGGCAAAATTTCTTTCCAACTCGGATACGGTAAGAGTTTGTCAGTTTTTGTCTACATTTTTCAATAGGTTTTTTTAATTCACTGCAGTTCAGTGTATAGTTAATGAACACCGAAGTCATTTTCGAGCAGTTGAACACAGAAACTGCTATAGAAATGTCCTATAGCCCTGCCCATACTGAAGATGTGACTAAGGCAGGGATTAGACACTTCCTTCTAGCCACTGAATGGGCTCTGTGATAGGATAAAAGCAGTAATCTGACACTCTCATTAAAATGAATTCAAATATAAAAACGGTTTAACACTGAATGAAACAATGGCATCAGGGGAATCCAGACACTATAGCCCCTCTTATATCTCTTCACAGATTCATAGATATGCCCCATCTCTCTGCTCTGCCCGTGACCTTCTCCTGTCTGCTGCTCGCACCCATACGGCCAACTCAAGCTTGCAGGACTTCTCGCGGGCGGCTCCCTTTCTATGGAATAACCTGCCTACTGCCATCAGACTCTCCCCTAGTCTTCAATCATTTAAAAAGTGACTTAAAACCCATCTATTCAGGAAAGCTTATGGCCTCCCAGAGTAACCTCTACCTCACACACCTGGCCCTTGCTCTCTCCTAAAAGGCAGTTAACTCTCTCCTCCAGCTCTGCTTCACTCCCACCAAATTTGATTGCTATTCGGTGTCCTATTGTATTTTGCACCCTCCTCCTATAGACTGTAAGGTTGTTTGAGCAGGGTCCTCTCCAACCTATCGTTCCTATAAGTTTTCTTGTAATTGTCCTATTTATAGTTAAATCCCCCCCTCTCTCATAATATTGTAAAGCGCTACAGAATCTGTTGGCGCTATATAAATGACAATATTAATAATATTAATAATAATAATAATAAAGCAGTTAGAATGCCTGTGGTGTCCCTTTAATGTCCTTATCGGTTCCTCACCAAATACACCTATTCAAGCTCTACTTTTTTTTTAAGTCGAAACATTCATAGAACTTTTTTTTTTTAATTCTATAAGACATTTTACCAATGGAAAACCTTCAGAACTGTTTTACTAAGCAGTAAAATGTCTGGGTATACCAGTGGTTTTGAAATTTTATTCCAAAATAGGTGAGTTGGAAAAATTCCAATCTTATCTATGTTTCCAGCTCATCTCCCTAGGGCTAAAATTTGAAACTGTGAATCACACTTCTTGCCCAACAAACAGTGACACCAGTGGCGGAACACAGTAAAAGAGGGGTTTGTCAAATAACAATTAGCCTTTTCTCTTTATGATGTAGATATATAAAATACTCATCTAAGTCTTCATAAAACATAGAACACTCATCAATATCTACAAAAAAAACAAGAGAACAAGGAAGAGAGAAGGGTCCTGTATTTGAGGAGCTTACGGCCTACTATCAATTAGTGTTTGTGTGAGTGCAATATATCATTTTATCCTGAGGTTTATAACTAACTGCATTATGCTAGTTTAGTGTTTTTTTATTGTAGATATTGATGTGTTTACTAAAATTTGAAACTGCCTGGCCAGTTAAAAACTACTTGTTATATGTATCTCCAATGAGCTACATCTACACTACTTACATATGCATTGTGGGTGCCACATTCCTATACTGACAAGTAAGACTTTTTTCGTTTAATACTGTTCTTTTAAATACAGTACCTGACTTTCGCCTCTAGTGGCCTCTCTAGCCACTAGTCATCTCAGACTCTCACCTGCATAACCTAAAATCAAGTCTGCTATAAAAGTCCAAACCAAGTGGCCTTTACATTGAAGTTGGTGATTTGCCAGTAAGACTTCAGTTCCTGGCTCATGTGACCTTGCTCCAGACTTACCTTGAACCCTGCTCCATATCAACCTGCTCCAGACTTACCTTCAACCCTGCTCCATATCAACCTGCTCCAGACTTACCTTCCAACCTGCTCCACTCTTACGGATGATTTTCACCTCTGCCTCTGTTACCAGCCTTTCTGTGTTACAAGCCTGCCACTGTAACCAGCCTGCCTCTGTAACCAGCTTGCCTTTGAAACCAACCTACCTTTGTATCAAACCTACCTGGAGATCACAGACTTTCTTTATTTGCAAATAACCTGTTCTGTGGTAAGTATTTCGTGGCATATTGCCTAAAGTCTGTTTTCCCTCAAGTTGCATAATATGTCTAAAAGCACCAATAAAGTCTCAAATGAAAACCCTGGCCAAAGTCTCCTATCTGACCTGCTCAAGATCATGACAGTGGGGATCATACTACCCTTGTCTAATGAACTAGAGCATGATCTGCTTTATAAACTGTGAGTAGAACTATGTTTTATATGTGCAATGAGCACTATATCTCCTTGTGTTTTTCATGCCTCTACTACCCTGGTGATATTTGCTGTTCACAAATCCTAGAGCAGGGATCATACTGTTTAATGGTGTACCATTAGAGCTTTCAAGAAGCTCCTTATAAGTGAGTGACCATTTGTCCTAATATTATACTAAATGCTATCCTTGGATACTGCACTGTATGTGTGTTATATTTTTTGGATGTCATCTGCAAGCTGAAGAACCTATTTAATACTTAATTTCAGTTATTATCAAGTGACCATCAAGGTAAGGACTATCATTCCACCTCGATCCTTCACATGAGAGGCTCGTTGTTATATACTTATTATCAAGGCGAGGACCACCATGATCCTCTCCCTAAAAGAATTGCTATATATATTCACCACATTGCAATTTGTGGTGCAACTACCACCCTCTTGTTTATTTCAAGTTGTAGATGATTTTCAATTTCCCTTTTGCACATCACTAAGATATTTCTATGAAGTCCCAATTTTGTTTTAGGATATGGCAGATGTGATGGTGATGTTTACACATTCCACTTCAACTATCAATTATCACAATAGCAAAACAATTATACATAGCCAATTAAAATGTGTGGCAAAACCCACAGGATACACAACTAGCATAGCATAATTAGGTATCAACACAAACTCCCAGGGAATTCACATAGAGGAAGTTGTGATAGATGTATATTCATAGATAGCACGATTACATTTACCATAAATTTTTCATTAAAATGATGATACCGCCTAGAATGCTATTTTTGTTTCAAACACTTCCGATAGCTATACCCCGTTCCATATTCATAAACTTAAGGAGATTCATTGTTCCCTTTATTTGGAACCTCAGCTGGCATATAATATTTTAACTGGCCATAGAGAGGTAGGTGGGCTGGGACTGCCCAATATGTTCCATTATTATGCCGCTGCAGTCCTAATAAGAATTAAAGAATGGACTAACTTTAAACAACGTCCATGGTATTTATTGGAGCAGAGCTTCACAGATGTACCGCTTCAGTCATTACCATGGGTTTCTTACCATATGCAAAGAGTAAACCCGTTATTACATCCCATAATAACTAATGTATTGACTATATGGAGGAGATATAAAGATCGATGGCAGTTACAGTGCTTTGCAAAAGTATCCACCCCCCTTGACTTTTTACCTATTTTGTTACATTACAGCCTTAAGTTCAATGTTTTATTAATCTGAATTAATCAGAATTTTATATGATGGATCAGAACACAATAGTCTAAGATAGTGAAGTGAAATGAGAAAAATTATATACCTAAAACTAATTTTTAGAAATAGAAAACAGAAAATTGTCATGTGCGTATGTATTCACCCCCTTTGTTATGAAGCCCAAAAAAAACTCTAGTGCAACCAATTACCTTCAGAAGTCACATAATTAGTGAAATGATGTCCACCTGTGTGCAATCGAAGTGTCACATAATCTGTCATTACATATACACACCTTTTTTATTTCACCTAAGCAAGAGGCACCACTAACTAAACACTGCCATGAAGACCAAGGAACTCTCCAAACAAGTAAGGGACAATGTTTTTGAGAAGTACAAGTCAGGGTTAGGTTATAAAAGAAATATCCAAATCTCTGATGATCCCCAGGAGCACCATCAAATCAATGGAAAATGGAAAGAACATGACACCACAGCAAACCTGCCAAAAGACAGCCGCCCACCAAAACTCACGGACCGGGCAAGGAGAGCATTAATCAAAGAGGCAGCACAGAGACCTAAGGTAACCCTGGAGGAGCTACAGAGTTCCATAGCAGAGACTGGAGTGTCTGTAAATAGGACGACAATAAGCCGTACGCTCCATAGAGTTGGGCTTTATGGCAGAGTGGCCAGAAGAAAGCCATTACTTTCAGCAAAAAACAAAATGGCAAGTTTTGAGTTTGCAAAAAGGCATGTGGGAGACTCCCAAAATGTATGGAGGAAGGTGCTCTGGTCTGATAAGACTAAAATTTTCATCCATCAAAGAAAACGCTATGTCTGGTGCAAACCCAACACATCACATCACCAAAAGAACACCATCCCCACAGTGAAACATAGTGGTGGCAGCATCATGCTGTGGGGATGTTTTTCAGCAGCCGGGACTGGGAAACTGGTCAGAGTTGAGGGAAAGATGGATTATGCTAAATACAGGGATATTCTTGAGCAAAACCTGTACCACTCTGTGTGTGATTTGAGGCTAGGACAGAGGTTCACCTTCCAGCAACCACAATGACCCCAAACACACTGCTAAAGCAACGCTTGAGTGGTTTAAGGGGAAACATGTAAATGTGTTGGAATGGTCTAGTCCAGGGGTGGGGAACCTTCGGCTCTCCAGATGTTTTGGACTACACCTCCCTTGATGCTTTGCCAGCATTATGTGTGTAAGAGCATTATGGGGGATGTAGTCCACAACATCTGGAGAGCCAAAGGTTGCCTATCCCTGGTCTAGTCAAAGCCCAGACCTCAATCCAATAGAAAATCTGTGGTCAGATTTAAAGATTGCTGTTCACAAGCGCAAACCATCCAACTTGAAGGAGCTGGAGCAGTTTTGCAAGGAGGAATGGGCAAAAATCCCAGTGGTAAGATGTGCCAAGCACATAGAGACTTATCCAAAGCGACTTGGAGCTGTGATTGCCGCAAAAGGTGGCTCTACAAAATATTGACTTTAGGGGGGTGAATAGTTATGCACATTGACTTATTCTGTTCTTCAAAGTTGTGGGCATGTTCTGTAAATTAAATGATGCAAATCCTCAAACATACCATGTTAATTCCAGGTTGTGAGGCAACAAAACACGAAAAATGCCAAGGGGGTGAATACTTTTTGCAAGGCACTGTATCACCAGGTTTATCGCCTCTATATCCAATTGGGTGCAATCCTGATTTTTTGAATGGTAAAGGAGCAACTATTTTATTTAGATTTTACGGGTCTTCCCAACAAACTTTATATACTATATTAGAGGGGAATCCTATTTTAACACTCCATGGGCTGTTGGGATCAGTTAGAATTCCAACCTTAATGGATCTCCTTAAGTACTCACAGCTTTCCAGGAAAGTTTTAATAAAATGGAAACGTGTAGGATTTTCAGCATTTGAACAGTTATGTAGCTCTGGTAAACAGGGAATCACGGCAATATCTACAGAATGGGGTAACCGAAGGAAAATTAAGATTAGTTTCAAGTTCTTTATTTTTCAAAGAGTAATGTATAATTCAGTAAGTCAAGCTAAATGGGAAATATTTAACAAAAGAGTAAAACGCTGGTATAAAACACCGGCACATCTTAATTTACAGTTTCTAGGGATGTGCATGGGCAAACAGTTTGGTTCGGAAATTCGGGTAAGTAAAAAAATGTGTGTGCTTCGGCAATTCCGACCAATGGCATTTGGTTTGGTTCAGCACTTCTGAAATTCGAGACTTCGACACTTCCGCAAATCAAAACTTCGGCAATTCGGAACTTATGCTTTGGAAATTCAGCAATTCAGCTAGTCGAACTTTGAACATTCGTTAGCATCCGAATGACCGAATTGCATGAAATTCTTCCGAATATGCATTCGGAACAAACGAATTGCACATGTCTAATATTTTCCAAATTTAAAAAAAGGAGTGTTGGAGGTGTGGACAGGAAATTGGGACCTATGAACATATTTGGTGGTTTTGCCCTAAAATTCAAGTATATTGCCAACAAGTTATAGACTATATAAAACGGGTTTTACCCTTTCTTTTTACTTCATCACCCTCTCAGATATTGCTGGGTTGGCCTAATTCGTCTTTAGATATTACCAAGCAGAAACTCCTTTGGTTCCTTCTAATTGAAGCTTATGCTTTAATACCTACCCTTTGGAAAAATACAACAATACCAACTATGGTTCAATGGGTAGACAGAGTCGAGAACACAAGAGTGATGGAAGAATTACATTGGGGAGCAGATAATAAAATACGACACTTAAAAATATGGGAACCCTGGATTACTTACTGGAACTCTGGGGAAGGAAAGTAGGGGGGCACCCACTAAAGGTTGAGTGAATTCAAAATGGGATTATAATCTAGTAAATTGGGAAAATACAAAAGGATAGATACCATTAATGAGGCACTATGAAGGAACTTATAAGCACCACAGTTAAACTAGGTTTACGCATGAGTTTTTTCTTTTTTCTCTTCTTTTCCCTCTTCATGTGGGTTGGAGATCTGCAATTTATAAACTACGATTATTATTATTTTTTTACTATTGAATCAGTTAAATGGTGAGAATTAGATAAATTGAAGAGTGACATTATTAAAATATTGATATTCAGCTTGGAATATAATGTTGAGTTAATTATTTCATTTTTGTTTGTTTTCTTTATTCTTTTACTCATATTTTGGTTATATTTAATTGTTATCTCTCTTAGGATATATTGTGAACTTTACACATGAATTGAGATTATTCTCGAGGATGAGTAATATGATGTGATGAAAGTTTAAAATGTTATGAATGAATCAAAACTGTATTGTACCCTAAGAGAATGTAAAATTGTATAAAATAATATCAACATTGAAAATGAAAAATATAAAATACATTTACAACACATTTCCTTCTTAAAAGGCTTACCAGCTCTCTTGCAAAACAAATGCAGAATTAATTACTAATTTCCCTTTTCTTTAACTTTCCTAGAAAATCTATTTGTAGTTGATTCCTTTGTGCTATTGTCCATTGAAATGCCAAGGGATCTGTGACAAAGGAATACATTAGAGCTACATTTTTTTTAAAATCTATATATTTTATACTCTAATAATCCACTGAATGTCTGATTAGGTGTAAAATTATCTAAGAAATTAAAATATGCTACAACATGTAAACTAAGTGCTATCTATGCAGTTATATGAAGAAATTCCCCAAACTGATGTATATTCCAATCACTCTTGAATCATAAAGCATTAAAAATCCTTTACTGTACAGATGTCCCATGATTAGCTGTTTTCTATTGATTTGATTAAGTGTGAAAGATATTGCTTCGCAGTCAGAGTAATAAAATTTCACAACACATTATGATAGACTATGTCTGTAAAGTATCCTTTAAATGTAATGATTCTTTTCAAATTTGCGTTAATTGCTCGTATTTTACAGCGATTAGTCAACCCACAACAATCATACAAATTATATTGTTTAAATGTTTTGAGACAAGTTGAACATGTACAAAAACAAAATAATGTGGAGTGGCAAAGAACACGATCATTGTTCTTTTTCATTACTGAGCTAATGAAATTGTCAATACTTTATAATAGGTTTATAATAAAAAAAAAAGAAATTGCGGGTAAATAAAGACATGCAAGGTAATGGCCTGTCAAGAAATTGTTCTACAGAGCTTTTGTATGCTGAGCACCTATTGTTTTAGCGTGTGGAAGGGTTCCAAACTCATGTTGGGTTTTATATTTCTCACTGCAAATCGAGCTGATTTTACAAAGTTTCCAGGTTGGATTCGGGACTTGTAACAGTCAGTCTTTACAAAAGGCATATCATCTTCTAGAGTGACCTGGAAAACTTAGAACACACAATGGCACAGGTGGAAGTCTTACACCGAATTAAGTTTGACCATGTCCTTCAGAAGGTGCTTTAGTGAAGTAGAATTGTTTCAAAGGATTACACCACAACTGATTATTAATAATAATGCTTATTAATTATTCATATTTCTTTCAGTCGCATAATTAGCATTTAGCACATGATATATCATTTCTAGGTTGACTCATTTTTCAAGCTGGTTCCACCAAAACAATCAAAGATTTAATGGAGTTGACATGTATGATTTTTTTCTTTTGATTCCTGCAACTAAAAAGCTTTCTTTTGCAGCCATATCTCATCATGCTGCCAGAAGGCTTTTTCATCGAATGACTATGATTTCCTAAGTCAATATTCTATACAGATACATATCACAAATTTACCAAACACTTTTAACAGACCCATCACAGCATCCTTTTTGTGTATAACAAGTTGGCAATCTGACAAGCTGACATCGGAGAAGATAAACTCCTCAGCTGTATTATCAGAGGGAACAGAGATACAAAGCACTTCTGAGGAGACATCCCAACGTCTTCCATCTTCATCAAATGAAAAGTATCAAAACCAGTGATCAAAAACACAATACTGCATCATCAAAGGTGGGTGTTCTCATTATTATGTTCATACTGGAACAAGATACATTCATAGTCTTCACTGGCGTTAGGCAAACTAATAACAGCTGATCCTTGGACAGTCTAACTCTCATGGCCTGTGAAAGGCTAAAACATGAGGAAAATAAAGTAATTGCAAAGGAAGAAGACATCAGACATCAGCTAGAAGACATCCAAATCTACATTTGCTCTCTTATCCAAGAGAGGTCAACATATAAAAGCCTTAGTCATGGACAACTCTCTAATGCTACACTGCATGACAACCTACACTGACCTAAGACGAACATATAATCAATCTGGATGGGCTTACTTTTTTCTATGGTTAGTTTTCTTATATTACTTTTATTTATTCCTTTTCATTCATCTGTTCTCCTGCTGAATGGATTCTACAGTCATTATATTGGTAATTCAGTGCTCTAACTGATATGTTTTATGTGAAAAGCATAAGGTTGCACAGTATGTTCCTTTGATGAAAAACAAAACTTCATAAATGGAGAATTTACAAAAATGACACCATCAAAAATGTGTTAAACTGTTTGCAAAGTTTACTAAATGTTTGGGGGGGGGGGAGGGGAGAGAAAAAGTCACTTTTGTCAGAACCCGAAATAAACTTAATTTAGATAACTTTAAAAAAAAATAAAACCATTCTCAAACATTGTTTTGTATGTGCTGTAGGAAAATAGCATTTTTTTTTGCCTCAGCTGTTAATTGTTAAACAAGTTATTAGAAAAAAAAAACACAGCATGTGTTAAGTTGACTAAGTACCCCCTAAAAAAAAGGAACGTTTTCTTCAAATGCCTCATACCAAAATTTATGGACCCAAACTGAAAATGTTTAGGCCTGCAGGAAGCAAATTTAATATAAAGCACTGAATAGCCGTGTGTTCACAGAAATATAAACCGTATGTGAAATTCTTTTGATGTTAAAGGGAAAAAAAGAAAGGGAACTATGACAACTAGCATTTTAAAAACAGCAAGTTGGAACAGAGACGGCTATGGAGAAAAGTGAATAACTTTTTTTTTCCCTTTTACAATGCAGGTGATTTAAATCTTTTAAATATGCTGTTGAAGTTTCCAGTTGATAATTTTCCGTACACACCTTTAATTTTTTGGGGTTAAAAAAAAACCCATCCAACCAAGGATTGGTTTAATGGGTAATAAAGTAACAGAGGGTGGGCCCGGATTTACCCGTGGGGAGAGATGGCAGCTTCCAACAGGCGATTGTCCCCTCAGGGTATTTAACTACAAATGGAGATTGTATTTTCTAAATATATATATATATATAAATATACACACGTTGTGTAATTGGTGGGTGTTCCTCAGATGGGAAGGTGGGGGCAATGTACTTCACGATTTTACAAAGGCCACTCCACAGTGTTGAGCAAGTGACCTTTAGCAATGCTGCTCCTGCTGTGATGTCAGAAGTACAAGTCCTGTTCGAGGGCCACCTCATCGGAGACCTTTTTATTTTTATTTTTTTTAATGTTTTAATGTATTTTGCTGCTATAGCAAACCAGCGGTATAACAATAGGAACCTTGTAATGATAATTTGGTGTTGCTACTCTTGTGCTGCAGGAAGAGGAGACATCCATCTCTGTTGTTCTTTCACTTGCTAGCTGTGTAGGACTATACTTTATATCCAAATTTCAGAACCTGAGCTATCCAAATCCTTATCATCTAAATATTGCGTGTTATACATTTTGTAGAGTCTTGCGGAGCTCTTTAATGTTAGGGCATCGTTGTCCAACCAGAGGCACACAGGGTATGAGAAACTCTCAAGGGTGTTAATGCTTTCTCCAGCCTGTGTACAAAGCCCATATGTTTCATATTGCATTTCCTTATCCACTTAATAGCACCCAGTTGCCTAATTTATTCAACAGCAATTTTTGACCAATTTCTGCCTCTCAGTTGTAGGATTCCGCCTATATTGTAAAGTTACCCAACGCTGCGATAACAGTACATCTAATCTTGTCTTCACAAAGAAACCTAATGGGGATATTGTATAAAGTGAGAAGTGTATAAATGTTACAGAGAAATACAAACATTAGGCCAAAAATAGCTGGAAATAGATATTTTTCAAAACAGCTATTACGGCTTAAAATTTGCAGTTCCCTTGTCAATTCTCCACGGTTTGTATTTAGATTTATTTTATGTTTGTTCTGTTTGTGAATTGTGTCTTTTATGTACATGTCTCTGATAAAGGCCTCTTCTGTGCCTGCAGACAGAAAATACAGCAGCAAAATCCCTTACAATTATGACAAGGAGAAAAGTAATTACAGGCATTTGAATCATCCGATTTTTCTTTTTTTATGGCTTTCTCAAAAATAGCTCTATACAGCATCCACGTATCAAAAACATGTTTAGAAACAAACCTACAGATGTCAAATAAGTAAATAAGTACATGCAGCTTAGTCAACCTTTACATTGTATCAGTGGTGTATCCTGGTTTTGTGCTGCCCTAGGCATGACAAACCTCCCCCACCCCTGCCGTCCCCCCTGCCAAACCCACCTCCCCCCTTTCCCGCCTTCTAAATACACACACATTCACTGACAGACACACATACACTAGCTAACAGACACACACACACTCACTAACAGACACACACACACTAACAGACACACACACAGTAACAGACACACACACAGTAACAGACACACACACAGTAACAGACACACACACACTAACAAACACACACACACACTAACACACACATTTTTTTTATAATTCAATCCCCCCAGCCTCCTTACCTTTGGGAATGCTGGGGTGGATTCTCGTTTCTCTGGAGTCCAGTGGGACTGCTGGGATGCTGGGCGGCGAGGGAGCACTAATCCTCCTGTTCAGCTCCCTCGTGCGCCGCAGAGTGATGCCAGGAGCCGGAATCACTCTGCAGCACGCAAGGGAGCGGAGCAGAGAGCTCACTAATCAGTGCTCCCTCGCCAGCGCCGCCTGCCCACCTGGATTGCCTGGGCATTTGGAGGTGGCTTTTTTTGCCGCCACCTGGAAAGTGCCGCCCAAGGCAAATGCCTTGTTTGCCTCACGGCTAATACGTCCCTGCATTGTATCCCACACTCACACTGGTTGATATAGCAATTGGATTTCACCTAATAAATAGTTTTTTGGGGGTCACTGTATGGGCTAGATGGCATTAAATACACATTTATGTTAGACTGAATTAGAAATATAGCCTATCTGTTAAAAATATTGTGGCCATCATTTTCACTGGTAGAAGATTGACATATGAATCTGAGAAAGCATGTGCTTAATATGTATACAGTATTCACAATGTCAATTACAATGGTTTTATCTTGAAGATAATATGCTTTTATGTATTAATACAAACACGTGGTTTGTGAACAGCTTAGAGCACTTTGTAAACTCAAATGTGCTCGTCCCTAATTGGGTCCATGTTTATCTGTATTGCATTGCTGAATATAAATTGGGTTTTGTTGTGCAAAAGCAAACAGGCTTACTAAAAATAAAATATTACTACAAAGTTTGGAAAATCCCAGATTTAAAAAAAAAAAAAAAAAAGCTGCTTGTAATAACCTGGAAATACCCCATGGTGGCTACCTTTTAGAAATATGGGCTTTTATATAGATATTTTGGGGTCTCTAAACCCATTTTAAAACATTTAGCTTGGAAATAGTCATAGTCTCCTTGTAGTATGTGATTTGCAGCTGCCAAAATAGATGAAAAACAAGTCATTTGAGAAACAAGCTAATAATGGATACATCCTAAAAAATACAAATTTTAAATGTAGAATGATTTTAAAGGTAATACAAAATGGGTTCATGTTTTACATCTTACTAAGCCTGGAACAACGCCAACAACTTTCACGTAGTAAAAAAGAAGTGAAATCTATTACACATAATATTGGCCACAACCGTTTAAATAGATGAGATGAGCAAAATAACGCTGGTACCAAAATGGAGTAAAAAGGTAATCTTGTGATGATACAAAAAGTATCTGCAGAGAATGGCATTGATCCATAGTGAGACTGTCCATGTCTTATATTGGGCCATTTAATGGTCAAGGAATTAAAATGAAGTTGTTGTTGCTTAGTAATTGCTGTTTATTTCCAGTTACCAAAATTGAGGTACATTTTAGTTTTTTTTAAATAAACTGCAACTTAAGGTTTTTTGACATCTCTGTAGTCCTGTCGCCAGCAGAGCAACATTAATTGCTATGAGGAAATGATCTTCTGCATTACAACATTGCATAGAACAATTTTTGGAACAATTATACACTATTTCAAAATTGTCTAGAGTACCTTCACATAAGGTATGGACAACATTACTACCCTGTCCAGCACTAAGCAATGCTGAATTTGTGTATCTTGTAGAGTGTGCGATTAGGGTTTTCTTAGTATGCTTTTTTTGGTTCTTAATTATATAGAGCCACAAAAAGTATTCTGGACAAACTCATATTTTAGAGAAAAATCAGCAAACACGTGCGGTCAAGTTCAAACAGCAGTCCTGCAGGGTAGATTATTTTTGTTCATAGTAAGTTTATTCATTCAAAAGATGTTAGGCTTGAAATATTCATCTAACTCTATCTAGAAGGAGGCCAGAGTACAAGGGTCAGTAAAGATGGGAAGGCATTGGTTCCTACCTTATTGATGACTCCATGGCCTCTTGTATTTTTTTGTAAGTTTTTAATGTCCATAGCCTCCATATGTGTATTGAGCTGATATAGCTTATAATAATTTAACTGTGTAATTTTTTCTGGTGCCCAGTGTAACACCCATTATAATGCCCAGTGTAACGATGTGCTCCATTCCAGTGTCAATATCAATGCAAGATAAAAGGACTTCGTAAAAATTCCAGCTTCGGATCTATCCTGCGTCAATACTGACACGAGGCAAAGTAAATTAGTCAACATTGCAGCCTTGCATCAGTCCTGTAAATGTATATGACAAATGAACGGTCACACAACTGGATGATCTAACGTAGACTTTATTAAGACATAGGTGGATGCCGTGGTTAGACTTCGCAGATACAATAAATTAGGTCCAGGCACTCAGGATTGCTGTAGAAAGGCAGGTTTATTGGAACAAAAAAGTGCAACGTTTCGGCCTACACAGAGACCTTTATCAAGCTATCACCTCAGTGTCACAATACCCTATTTAAAGGGTGTCCACCATAACCACAATTAACAAACGATGTGCAAAAGTAATCAATTAAACAAAAACACGCAATCAATTATACATCAAAATTATAAGTAAACATATTACAGTGCATTATTAAATTCCTAATACATTAGGAGGAAAGAAACAAGATAATAAAAAATAAAAGAGAAGGGAAAAATAATCAACATAGCTAAATAAAGATAAGTGCAGCGATAGCTCCATATTTACATACACCTGAAAGGAATCCAAAACAGGATGTCCAAAAATGGTTATGGAGACTACCTGATAATTTGCCAACCAGGCGACCATGTCAGTCGCCAACCGTAGGCGGAGGGATCTATGGTGGCCTGAACTAGAACAATAAGTTAAATGCACTCACAAAAAATGGAGGTTCCAACCGAAGACAACACGGTCCAAAAAGGTTAGTAAAGCAAAAAAGGCTCTGACATTCTTATAGCATAGGGCAAATTAAAAAAATTAAGCGAATGGGACATTCGGAATAAATTAAAATGAAAATTCAGAAAACAAGAAAATAATACTCAAATGAAGAAGAAAATGAACAAAAACAGTAAATGACGAGAAAAAAAAACCCAACAACAATGGATTATACATATATAAAGGAATGAAAAAATATACAATGAATGGTGGTATATAGGACAATATGTATATATAAGAACAATATATACACATATACAAACATACATACACATAAATATATATATATATATATACACAAACACATAAAAGAAATAGGTATATATATGCGCACCTATCTAATCCAAATAAAATTCTCACTAGTAAAGCCACAATTATTACATGAACTTATATCTCGTGACACCCTAGAGATATATTACTTTTTCAATTTAATAATATAGTTTCTGTATCAAATATGATAGATAATAACGTGAATGCCCATCAAGGTGGTCAAATCTATAATCAATAACAATAAAATGTTTAAAATATGTGATAATATTGAGCAATATGTGGCAAATCATTTACATACGGTATCAATCTTTATATAAAGAAGAGACACTGGCAATTCGTATTATAAGAAAGTGCAAAATGTGCAAAATTACTAAAGTGCGAGACAAAAAAACGAAAGTGCATCAAGTAATAAAGTGCATAATTAATTTGTGGATCAATTAAAGTTAGAGTGTCTATCACAAAATGTATCTAAATAACTTAATAGGAGAGCAAAGTCACGGATAATATTGTATTGGATAAAGTGTCTCATATTAAAGAAAAAAGTCAAATATTATATAAAAAAACTATATAAAAATTATATAAGAAAAATGTCTCATATAAAAATTAAGGTGTTGCATGTCAAAGTAATCCCAGGACTAGTAGAGGCTTATAGAAATGGGTGAAAGAAAGAACCACCAGCACCTTACACACAATATATATCAAAAACATTGTGTAAAAAAGTTAAAATAATAAGGAGAATGTCCTATACTAACATCAGATTCAGATAAGAGGTGACAAAACAAACTCTAAATTTAATCCCCTAAGGCTTCGCGTATCAAGCGCTCGTATCCAATATTCTTCTTTCCATCATAACCTTTAGCCCTGTCTCCCCTCCACACACTTTCTGGAATATGGTCTTTGATTTGAAACTTTAACTGTGAGATGGATCCATGTTGAAGAAAGTGGGCTGGTACTGGTAAATTCACCAATCCAGTATAAATGGTCGATTTATGCTTGGAGAAACGATCCTTAAATTTCTGGGTAGTTTGGCCCACATATAGCAGGCCACAAGGACACTTAAAAATATAAACAACATAATGTCAGGATCGGGACAGGGATCCAACACGCAGAGTACAAACAGTAGCCAGATACGTATACCGGACCTTAGAATGGCCGGACTAACGTAAGTAGTACAGTATAGAATGGTCAAAGACAAGCCGAGGTCGAGGGTAACAGAAGACAGGAAGCGAGAGACAAGCCGAATCAAGGGTAACAGAGATAAGCAGAGTAAGGTAAACAAGCCGGGTCAAAACCAAAAGGGATAATAGAATACACAAGCACTAAGTGACTAGAACAAGCTAGAACCACGACAGGGCAATGAGCTAATGAAAGAAGCTCTGTTAAATACCCTGTTCAGAGCAGTAACCACGCCTCCGAGGCGTCCTGATTGGTCCTGCAGCAATTGAGTGACAGGTCGTTCCGGAGGAGTGTCCTGATGACAACTTCCTGCCTAGATGCTGTAAAAGGCAGTCACTCCCTCGCGGCCGGCCTTGCATGACCGGATAGACCGTGGAGAAGGGAGCCATCAGGCCGTCTGGATGGAGGAACAGCTAAGTCTCTACCTCTTTCAGAGGTAGAGACCACAGGTACCCTGACAGTACCCCCCCTCTCAGATACGCCCACCGGGCGGAATACACCAGGGCGAGAAGGGAATCGAGAGTGAAACGCCCTGCGGAGACGGGGAGCATGCACCTCCTCCTGAGGTACCCAACTTCTCTCCTTAGGACCATAACCCTTCCAATCGACCAGATATTGCAGTTTCCCCCGGGAGATTCGAGAATCAACGATGGAATTGACCTCATACTCCTCCTGACCCTCCACCTGAACTGAGCGGGGAGGGGCGATCGTGGAGGAGAACCTGTTACATATTAATGGTTTTAGCAAGGAAACATGAAATGAATTAGGAATGCGTAAGGCATTAGGCAACGCTAAACGATACGCAACTGGGTTAATTTGAGACAGTACCCTGTACGGTCCAATATATCGAGGAGCAAATTTCATGGACGGCACTTTTAACCGAATGTTTCTAGTACTTAACCATACTCTATCGCCTGGAACAAACACCGGTGCTGCCCTTCTACGTTTGTCAGCGTGTTTTTTAACCAGCGTAGAATTGTGCAGAAGGATTTGTCGAGTTCGATCCCACAACTTTCTTAAATTGGCAACATGAACATCCACCGACGGTATCCCTTGAGAAGAAGACTCCGAAGGAAGGATGGAAGGATGAAAGCCATAATTCAAGAAAAAAGGGCTAGAATGCGTAGAATCACAAATGAGATTGTTATGTGCAAACTCCGCCCAAGGAATCGAACCGACCCAATCGTCCTGGTGTTCTGAAACGAAACAACGTAAATATTGTTCAACTTTTTGGTTAGTGCGTTCAGCCGCTCCATTGGACTGAGGATGATAGGCAGAGGAGAAATTCAATTTGATGCCTAGTTGGAAGCAGAATGATCTCCAAAAACGGGAAACAAATTGGGAGCCTCTGTCAGAGACAATTTGGGAAGGTATCCCATGCAAACGGAAAATCTCCCTGGCGAATATCTCCGCTAACTCGGGCGAAGATGGGAGTTTAGGTAAGGGAATAAAGTGAGCCATTTTAGTAAATCTGTCTACCACAGTGAGGATGACAGTCTGCTTTTTAGAGATAGGCAAATCAACAATGAAGTCCATTGCCAGGCAGGACCAAGGCTTTTCAGGAACCTCTAAAGGGTGCAGAAATCCGCATGGAAGTGAATGGGGTAGCTTGGTCTTCGTACAAACTTCACATGCCCCGATGAATTCTTTAATATCCTTGCGTAAGTCAGGCCACCAAAAATCTTTAGAGACCAGCGCATAAGTCTTGCGGATGCCAGGATGCCCAGCCACCTTGCTGTTATGGAGACAGCGTAGCACCTCCAGTTGGAGAGCGGCAGGAACGAAGTGTCGATCCCCAGGGGTCTGTTTGGGTGCCAAATGCTGAAACTTCATGATCTCAGAAAGCAATGGAGAGTGAATCCTGAGATTCGTGTTCGCGATGATATTCCCCTTAGGAACTATGGAGGACAGAAGTGGTTCAGTTATAGTGGATGGTTCATATTGACGAGACAAAGCATCGGCTTTAGAGTTCTTAGAACCAGGTCTATACGTAAGTACATAATTAAAGTGAGTGAGGAACAAGGCCCAGCGAGCCTGCCTGGCGGACAAGCGCTTAGCCTCCCCAATATAAGACAAGTTCTTATGATCCGTTAGAATAGTAACAGGGTGTAGTGTCCCTTCCAGTAAATGTCTCCACTCCTTTAAAGCCTTAATGACCGCTAACAGTTCCCTCTCCCCGATGTCATATCTGCTCTCAGGCCCAGAAAATTTTTTAGAGAAGAAACCATAAGGGTGTAACGGTTTGTCCACCCCTAACCTTTGAGACAGAACAGCCCCAACTCCTGTCTCAGAAGCATCGACCTCGAGCAAGAAAGGCAGAGTCGTATCAGGATGAACTAGAATGGGAGCTGAGGCAAAAAGTTCCTTGAGAGTCTTAAAAGCACCAAGAGCTTCCTCAGACCAGAACTTAGTATCAGCCCCTTGTTTGGTCATATTGGTAATAGGCGCAATGATAGAGGAGTAACCCTTAATGAAGCGCCTATAGTAGTTGGAAAAACCAATAAACCTTTGGATAGCCTTGAGTCCTTTGGGCAAAGGCCAGTCTAAAATAGATTGGAGTTTACCAGGATCCATTTTAAAACCTTCCCCAGAAATCACGTACCCAAGAAAGTCTACCTGAGACTGATCAAAACTGCACTTCTCCAATTTGCAGTATAGACCATGTTGCAGAAGTTTGTGTAACACCTTTCTGACCTGTCTATGGTGAGTCTCAATCTCCTTAGAGTGTATTAGTATGTCGTCCAGGTAAACAATAACACAATCATGCTGAAACTCCCTAAGTACCTCATTAATCAAATCCTGAAATACTGCAGGAGCATTGCATAGTCCAAATGGCATAACAGTGTATTCGTAATGGCCATACCGGGTATTGAATGCCGTCATCCACTCGTGACCTTGCTGGATTCTCACCAAATTGTAAGCCCCTCTGAGATCTAACTTGGTGAAGATTTTGGAGCCCTTAAGACGATCAAATAACTCGGTAATCAGTGGGATAGGATAGGCATTTCTGACAGTTATTTTATTCAAGCCTCGGTAATCGATACAAGGTCTCAGCGTGCCATCCTTCTTCTTAATGAAAAAGAACCCCGCCCCGGCTGGAGAAGAAGACCTCCTGATGAATCCCTTTTCTAAATTCTCCTGAATATACTCTTCTAGAACCGAGTTTTCCTGAACAGACAAAGGATATACATGGCCCCTCGGAGGCATAGTCCCGGGTAGAAGCTTAATTTTACAGTCAAATGACCTGTGTGGAGGCAAAGAATCGGCATTCTTCTTGTCAAACACTGCCCTTAAGTCTAGGTAAAGGTCTGGTATTTGTCTTTCTGTGGACTGAGTAGGATTCTCCTGTATGTTAATATTAGCTAATGGAGAAACCTTGCACAAACACCGATCCTGGCAGCCCTGGCCCCACGAGAGTATCTCCCCTAACTCCCAATCGATAATAGGGTTATGTTCTTTCAACCATGGATACCCCAGAACTATGGGAACGGAAGGAGATGAAATGAGCAGAAGAGATAACTTCTCCACGTGTAGGATACCAACATTTAAATCAATGGGTATGGTCTCACGAAAGATAACAGGGTCTAGTAGTGGTCTACCATCTATGGCCTCAACGGCCAAGGGTGTCTCCCTTAGCTGGGATGGGAAATTGTTTTTACTAGCAAAGGCTTGGTCGATAAAATTCTCAGCAGCGCCGGAATCTATCAAAGCCATAGCCCTTACTACTTCCCTCCCGCAAGTTAAGGAAACTGGTAGCAGAAGCCTGTGATCTTTATAATTAGGAGTAGAGGACAATATAGAAACACCCAAGGCCTGTCCTCTAGAGAGACTTAGGTGCGAGCGTTTCCCGGGCGGTTAGAACAGTTCGAGAGTAAATGACCCTTAGCTCCACAATACATACACAAACCCTCTCTTCTCCTGTACTGTCTTTCCTCCTCAGAGAGGCGGGTATACCCTATCTGCATAGGTTCAGGAAGCAAAGATACCGTGGAGTCAGGACTTGGAAAAGCGGGGGCTAACCTAAAAGAAGGTCTCCGGTTCCTCTCTCGAGTGTTCTGTCTCTCTCTTAAACGTTCATCTATACGAGAGATGAACGAAATTAAATCCTCTAAATTCTCGGGGAGTTCTCTGGTAGCAACCTCATCAAGGATTACTTCAGATAAGCCATTCAAAAATACATCCATATACGCCTGCTCATTCCACTTGACACACAGTGTTCGGTTCTCCTGTTTCAGACGCAACAGTAATCTGGCTGCATTAACCTTTCTACCTGGAGGGTCAAATGTTCTTCTAAAAGCAGCTACAAAGGCGTTATAGTTATAAACTAATGGGTTATCGTTCTCCCATAATGGGTTGGCCCATCTCAGAGCTTTCTCAATAAGTAGGGTGATAATAAATCCTACCTTTGCCCTATCTGTAGGATAAGAGCGAGGTTGCAATTCAAAGTGGATACTAATTTGGTTTAAGAAACCACGACACTTCTCAGGAGCCCCACCATAGCGTACTGGGGGGGTAATGCGAGAAGAAGCACCCACTGTGGCTACCTCTAGACCTGAACCGATAGGAGAAACAGGGGTATTACGTATCTCCTCTGGTGGGTTATTGGCACGAGATAATAGAGCCTGTAGCGCAAGCGCCATCTGATCCATTCTGTGATCCATGGCTTCAAACCTAGGATCAGGAGAAGCCAGCTGACTGTTTGTACTTGCAGGATCCATTGGCCCTGTCGTAATGTCAGGATCGGGACAGGGATCCAACACGCAGAGTACAAACAGTAGCCAGATACGTATACCGGACCTTAGAATGGCCGGACTAACGTAAGTAGTACAGTATAGAATGGTCAAAGACAAGCCGAGGTCGAGGGTAACAGAAGACAGGAAGCGAGAGACAAGCCGAATCAAGGGTAACAGAGATAAGCAGAGTAAGGTAAACAAGCCGGGTCAAAACCAAAAGGGATAATAGAATACACAAGCACTAAGTGACTAGAACAAGCTAGAACCACGACAGGGCAATGAGCTAATGAAAGAAGCTCTGTTAAATACCCTGTTCAGAGCAGTAACCACGCCTCCGAGGCGTCCTGATTGGTCCTGCAGCAATTGAGTGACAGGTCGTTCCGGAGGAGTGTCCTGATGACAACTTCCTGCCTAGATGCTGTAAAAGGCAGTCACTCCCTCGCGGCCGGCCTTGCATGACCGGATAGACCGTGGAGAAGGGAGCCATCAGGCCGTCTGGATGGAGGAACAGCTAAGTCTCTACCTCTTTCAGAGGTAGAGACCACAGGTACCCTGACACATAATTAGTAGAGCATGTTACATAGTGATAAATTGAATATTTCTTGCCACTATGCGGATGTACAAATGTTTTACCTACAATCATAGAGTGACAACGCAGTTGAGAATTATATTAACCTTGTACAGAAGGAGATTGGGAAATAAGAAATATATGGCATAGTTCAATACTGTAGGTAATAAAATTGAATATATAGGTAAGTGCCAAATGTTCACTCACACTTTAACATCCCAAGAAATGCCTTCAAAGATATACTTGGTGTGCCTTCTTGCTTCAATGCTTGGTGCATGTAAATCTCATATAAAAATAAGGTACAAAAAAATAGATGAAATGACTGATGTAAGTAATAAATGCTTTTTTTACTCTTTATTCATACAAAGTAAATAATAGCAGATATATCAGTCCAACGCGTTTCTTCCCTGTTAGGGACTTCCTCAGGGACAATCTTTAACAACAATGCTGAGTACAAATACATACAATCCTAATTACAAACATCCCCTAATAAATACCACCCCCAATCAGTCCCAATAGTTGTTCTACAGATGATTCCATTTTTCTTCAGCTGTTTGTAGTTCAAATTTGGTCACTTCCGGGTTTCGTGCATCCTGTGCGGTCACGTGACATGCGTGATGACGTCATGCGTTTCAGCTATGCGTTCCACCTTCTTTTCAGCTGTCAATCCTAGTGACAAGCTAGGATGTTGGAGGAGAGTTCAAAAAAGACTATTTCTAAATGGGAGTATGAGTGGGGAGTATACAGAGGGGAGTTGCAAAATGGTTAAAGAGATATTACTGGTCTGGAGATCTTATGAATAAACTTTATTGATAAAAAACAAAACGAACACACCAATAACCTGTATTACATGTATTGATGTATTTATATGCCTGTGTGCATGAATACCATAATTCGATACTGCATAAGGCAACATGCACAATGCATAATGTAATATGCACCAACCAAGATGTTCAAAAATTATACCATAAATGTATCAAAAATTATAATTCTACAATTTATAAAAAATTGGAAAAATCTATAAAAAGCATAAAAAATGCACACAAAAAATGTAAAAAAATAATAAAGGTGGTAGTTCTTCTACCTTCCAAGAGCTATAAAATGTGAAATTGAAATTTGAACTAAGGAATGTGTAATGCCTCTAAAAAGCCAAATATTCAGACAGATAGTGTAAAATGAGATATGTGTTAGGAAATACATTCCCCTATTGTTTCCATTACTCTATAGTAGAGAAAAGGGGAGCTGATTCCTGGCTTATTCATTATTAAAACAAATTTAAATAAATGTATATAATACACAACCTCTATCGGACAGAGAGAGGAAAAGAGAGGAAAAAAAGGAAAAAAGAGAGAGAGAGAAGAGAAAGGAACAATTATTCTAAGAAGCACCACAGGTCTATATCTGCATTTAATCCTCCTGGTTGGAGGGTTTTCAATATATTGATCCAATACGTTTCCCGCTGTGCTTGTTTTTTAATGAGGTTGCCACCCCTCCAATGATTATTAATTTTTTCTAAACCTATGTACTGGAAATGTTTCCAACTAAAATTGGGACATGAGTTGCAATGTGTGGGAACTGAGTGTTTATTATATTTTTTTCTAATATTATTTTTATGTTCCAAAATCCGTTCTTTAAGTTTTCTACACGTACATCCCACATATTGCTTCCCACAGGGACAGCATAACAAATAAACCACATTCTTGCTGTCACAGTTTATGTTAGTTTTGATGTTAAATTCTCTACCTGCGACAGAACTTTTAAAGTTTGATGCTTTCAAAAACCTTTGTGTTAGACAGGCTTTACAGTGGTTACACGAGCTGAAACCCTTAATTTCACCTTTATTATTTTCATTTATTTTTCATTTATTTATTTTTTAAGGCATAACTGGGAGCCAGTAAACTTTTTACATTTTTTGCCTTTCTGAAAATCATCGGTGGCCGTTTGGGTAGTATCTCTCCTAAAATTGAATCTTTAAGTAAAATTCCCCAGTGTTTGTTTAAAATATTTTTAATTTTTCGATGTTGGGTATTATACTGGGTAATAAATGCATATTTAAAATTCTCACCATTATCTTTGGCTCTTTTCTTCTTTTTAATTAAATCCTTTCTATCTAATCTTCCTGCCTCCTTAACTTCTTTATCTAGTATGTTTTTTCATATTTTTTAGACATAAGCTTCTTACATAAATGTTTGGCTTGTTCCTGATAATCATAATTGTTTGTGCAGTTTCTTTTAATTCGAATCAGTTGACTCCTAGGTATGGAGTTTAGCCAATTCTCATGATGGCAACTCTTTTTATGAATGAAACTATTTCCCTCTGTTTTCTTAAAGTAGCACTTTGATTGAACTTTATTATTTATAATGAAAAATGTAATATCCAAAAAGTTTATACTTCTGGTGTCAAATGTATAGGTAAACTTTAAATTATAATTATTGATATTAATATAATTTAGGAACTTTTCCAGTTCACTTTGGGCTCCCTTCCAAATTAAAATAACATTGTCTATGAAACGTTTCCAAAGGACCAGGTTTGCAACCCAGCCATGCCCCCTCCATATACACGGAGTTGGCCTCCCAATCTCTCATGTATATGTTGGCATAGCTGGGGGCAAACCTGATCCCCATGGTAGTACCAGTTTGTTGAAGGTAAAAAAAATCATTGAAGGAGAACTAGTTATGGTGTAAGATGAAATGAATGTCATACAATACAAAATTCCTCAAATCACTTGATGTATTAGTGTCCTCCTTCATGATTTTCTCTACTGCTAGAATACCCAACTCGTGTTTAATTATTGTATAAAATGACGTTACGTCAATCGTAACCCATATATAGTCTTTTTGCCAATCTCTATTTGCCATCAACTCCAAAATATGAGAGGAGTCTCTTATATAGGAGGGTGCTTGTTGAGCAAATGTTTGTAAGTGGTGATCTATAAATTCGAAAAGGCGTGATGTAACTGAGTCTATCCCACTTATAATGGGTCTTCCCGGAGGCTCTACGGGGATTTTATGTAACTTAGGTAAAAATTAAAAAATGGGAATTACAGGATATTCAACATAAATATATTCAATGTTTTCTTTAGATACCACATCTCTCTCATAGGCATGATTTAGGAGTATTTTTAATTCTTGATTGAACTGAATTGTGGGGTCATGTTTTAGTTTTAAATATGTTTTATTATCCCCTAGGATTCAGGCTGCCTCTTTGAGGTAATAGTCCTTAGTCATTAGGTCTATCGCCCCCCCCCCCCCCCTTTTTCCGCTTCTTTAATGATGACATTCTCCATGCTTTGGAGTTTTTTAATACTAGCATTTTCCTCTTTAGTGAGATTACATTTATTCTTGTTTTTATTCGTTTTTTGCTGTAGATCTAGTTGTTCTAAGTCACTACAGACTATACTGCTGAATGTTTCCAGACGATGGCCCTTCTGGCTATTAGGATAAAAGTGTGATCTCTTTTTAAACTTTTTCTCATCTGACTGTAAAGTCTGAGATGGATTATCTTTGCCTGGATGTCTTAGAAAAAATCTTTTAACCCCTTAAGGACACATGACATGTGTGACATGTCATGATTCCCTTTTATGCCAGAAGGTGGGTCCTTAAGGGGTTAAGGGTCATCTTCGAATACATTTTTGAAGATCTATATAGGTATCAAAATAGTTCATGCCTTGATTAGGTGTGAATTTTAAACCTTTTTTAAGAGCTTTTAGATCATCTGTGGTTAACTCTATATCTGTTAGATTATAAATACCTGACTCCATTTCTAATTTCCTCCCTCCGAGAATTTTCCTTTGCTCCACCTTTTGGGTGGAGTTTCTATAGGACTTTCTAATGGGGAGAATCTGTTTTCCCATTGGTTGTTGCGGGGTTTGAAGAACTGGGTTATTCGCCTTTCTTTTTGGTCTAGCTCCCTCCCTAAAAAACGTATCTCCCTTTCTTGAAAGTTTTCCCGACCAGATCTCACTGTTTCTGCATAGGTTCTCTGATAAGTAGAAGTGCTATGTCCCTGGGTGGAAGTACTAGGTCTCTGAGTGGAGGGATTCCCTGAAGCTTGTCTTATTCTATCTTTAGTATGGTGAAAAGGTGGGGACCGTCTCTCTTTTTCTCTATCACTGTTACGCTTGGGTGATATATATCGTTCCTTTCTGTTTGAAGGTCTATTTTCATTATTACCTCAAGTGTTAGAGGATTTAGTATAGGAATATTTCCTTCCTCTGAAATTCTCCCAATATTTATTCCTATAGTGATTATTTTCCGGAGCAGAATTTCGTCCAAAATCTCTATTATCACCAAATGTTCTGTAATTAGATCTATTTTTAATTTTATTGACAGTGGAAAAAGTATTTTTGAGTTTATCATCTCTGTCTCTTAGTTTCTTTCTATTTTTAACATTAGCTATTTGTTCCTCTAAATTTTTGATGTTTTCATTAATAGCTTGCTCTCTCTCTTTAAATTCTGAACTATCTCTAATTATATATTCCTGATTTTCCATGCATTTAATTTCATCTTCTAAAGATTGTCTATTTGTTTTTTCAAATTCTATGATTAATCTCATGAGGTCCTGGGAACAATTCTCCAATATTGAATCCCATTTACTCATGAATTCATCATTATCAATCCCATAAGCAGGACTTTTTTCTACCCTTAAGCCTCTGGGGATTATGTTGAATTGAAGATAGGAGGAAATCTTCGGGCATATCCTATATTGCTAAGGGAAGTTATTCTTTTTTTTAATTTTACTATAATCACTTTTTTGAAATTTCTATATCACTGTATGTGGATATTGGAATCACCATTGTAAGTCTGAGTGTGTGAGAGACTTCATATATTTTTCTACAGAAGGAGATTGATCAGTGTGGCTTGATCCACGGTAGCACATATAATCTCACTAAAATTAAATATGCAGCCTTGAGTAAGCTTCAGAGAAATAACACAATAGTCATTAAACCAGCCGATAAGGGCGGGACTATTGTGGTCCAGGACAGATCAGATTATGTGATGGAGATCAGAAGACAGCTAAATGATACTATTACATACAAAAATACTTGGAAATGATCCCACCTCATCACTCCAAATCAAGATTGAAAATTTGTTGTCACAGGCATTGGATGAGTCTATTATTTATAAAGAATTGTTTGATTTTCTGATGGAGAGGAATCATGTGGTGTCACAAACGCACCATACTTCAAGAGTCTGCGTGATGTAGTTGTGGTGGTAAAAGGGTTAAAGTTCAGTATTTGTCTTCACTAGGCCGGAAATAATGATAAAAGCCCCTTAACACCCACACACGAACAGACCATATAAACGTAAACATCTGTTATCACTTTACAAGGTAACCACCATCTATGTAATCACTGCCTATCACACTATTGCTCAATCTGGCTGTAATCAACCCCAATGTGGGTTAAAACTCGGTAGCAACTTGGTACATTGTTCAGTCAACATTGAAACCTTCACTGATTGTTAAACGACAAAAAAAAGCAAACAACAAACAACACTTTGTCCCCTAACGCCTGCACAGCTGTCCATCACCGTTTATAGATAGCTACGTGCCCCCCACTAGATACCCATACACTATATGCGAAACCTCATAGAACACAGCTGCCAATATCACAGAGTGGTACACAGGAACTCCAGGTAGGAATGCGAGTGGATCGCCAACTGTACATCCCAAGCAATTTCGTACACTGCACCCTCCAAGACAGTAGAAAAACATACTACCTGTCATTCATGATCCCCTTCCCCTTCTCCCCCATCCTCGTTCTTATTTCTGTACCCCTCCAAACCTTGATTTGACTACCTGAATTGGTTATGCTGCAACGTATAGGAATTGCGATTATCACATTACGCTAGGATGTCAAACCAACAACTATTACAAAAACATAGAGACAACAAGATGTATAATGTTGAATGTATCAAGTGAATGTACGGTAAAATTATGTCGTCTCTTTTGTTTTCTTCTTTCTATTTCCCACGTTCCCCTTCTTCCTTTCTGTACCCTACTGTTAAACATACAATACAAAGTTTTGTTTTTTTTTAAATCCCCTTAACACCACCCACACTTAAGCATAATAATATAAATATTACTATTTTAACGCTGCCACCACCAAGACAATTCATAAATGGGGTGCCTTGGTCCCCCTGGTAAACAACAATAAAAACCCACCAAATGTATAGGTATAATATTGTTCAAACTTTCTGTGAGTATATTTATTACTCACCACAACTACCTTGTAACCAATATATGATTAGGATTCATAATTATCATTCCTTTAACAAGCAGCCTCCTTTGCTCCTTAACCCATTCTACCCCATTTCTTACTTATTTTGTGTTTATAAGTTTCCTTTTTTAGTGTTTTTTTGTCTTTTTAGTTCAATTACTTTTTTAAACATATTTAAACAAATGTAATTTTAATTACATTATATTCATATAGGGACTTTGCTTTGTCCTCTGGATTTTATGTCCATTGGTCATTTCTTGGTTAACTGAAAAATGAGTAAAATAAAGATTGCCCCCCCCCCCAAAAAAAAAAGACAGGAGTTGGCAACGTTTTGACTTACAAGGAGTCTTTCTCAAGCCCAAATAACCTAGTGAGTGAAAGCATTGCCAACTCTTGCCTTAACAAAGACTGCTTTGGATCATCCAGTTGTGTGCCCAAACATTTGTCATATACATTTATGGATTGGGAGGTTGCAACCTTTGTCTCAGAGGCAACAAAGCAGTAATGAGAGGAGTGTGCAGCTCTTCTTCTGTGCATACATATTGTGTCAGTCCAGTGTCAATATCAATGCGAGGCAAAAGGACTTCTCTAAAATCCCAACCTTGCATCAGTCCTGTGTCGACAATGGCACGGACATCAGTATCCACACTAAACATGTGAACAAAAATGACATAAGTTTGGCATCATTGCAGCATCATAAACCATGACGTTTTGTCATCGCTCTGATCATGTCATATGGGGATTGGTACGCTGTCATAGTCTCTAGTCACTTGAGAGTGAATTTATTGAGATGTTTTACCATCCCAGTGTCTGTGCTCCTTGACTCTTGGCTTGTTTTATCGTCCTGTTGTTTCTCTGTATTCCTTAACCTCAACTTCTGCTGTGACCATTCTTACTTCTGTTACATCATTAAGCCTTGCTACCTCTAAGGACCAGTAATACGTTGTTTCTTTCTTGACTTCCGAGCCTTCCTATTTTTCAACTGGCAGTTGTTGGCTCAGATATACCCAGAGCATTCCATGTAGTCATTTATGGTACTTTGCTCCATTACTATTGTTTGTTCCTTCACTTTGTAGATCTGACATAGAGTCTGTCTCCCTGTGTTTTTTGCTATTTATCACAGAGTGAATTATAAAAATTCATACTTTTTTAGACATTTCACACGAAGACAGATTTATCACTCAATATTCTTAGATAACAATAGTATTTTTTATAAGACATTAGGCTGTGATTTTACAATAATTCACTGTCATTCATAAGCCATCTCTAAATAGGATTAAGTTCAACATTAAAATATACACATATATGCCCTCCAACTATGAGGAAACAAGCCAATACTGACATCAACATCTCATGAACATACTCAAAACTAAATTAACTCCAGAACCAGCAGAAAAGTTAACAAATGTTGACGCTGACTACCAGCTACACCCACCCTGATTCTTGTCATATACCCTTTCTCCCCTCGTATCCCCCTGTCTAGCAGAACAGTCCAAAAACATGCCATCCCATATTGGCAGCGAGCGGTGAAACACATCTCCAAAATACACAGGTAGAATCACTTGGGAAGCATACAAATTTTACCCCACAACTGCGGACAGCAGTTTGCTCAAATCTTCCCACCCTATGCTAGCTAATTCAAGTAGGGTTGTATAATTGTCTAATGTTTGCAATCACCAAGGTCCAGTGATGTATCCAATAAGAATCACAAGATTGCTGCATATGTGTATCTTATTACAAATGTCAAGGCCAATTCTGCTCTCATGGAGACTGTACTGCTTTCTACGTTTCCCTTCGTTTTGCCTGTTTGTATTACTCATAACACAATAAACACAGAAAAAGAAAATGCAAAAGATGGACGTGTATCTTGATGCAACAGTAAAGTTGCAAAAAAAACCTTTTTTTCCTCCCCTTTTTCCTTCCTGTACCCCAAAACGATAAAAATTGTCAAATTGAAAAAAAAAAAATACACATATATGTACATATATCCCCTTATTGTGACTACTACAGTTACAGTTTGGAGGAGTCATCAAACAGGTGTCTATTCTGTGTTCTCTGTATTGAACGGTTTACATGAAGCACAATTTGTTTGAATCGGTTCCCTACAATCTAGGTTCTGTTGGCTAAAATCCATGCATCCCTGTTGGAGTTCAAGCTTGTAAACTTACAATGACCTACGGAATTCTGCGCAATGAAATTTTTAAAGCCTGCCTGTCAACTTCAACCGCCTGAATCCTTGTAGGTTATTCAAAGCTACAGGGAGAAGTATTATGAGACAATTGGCAGTCTGTCAGTGTTAATAGCTACCATGACATTGAAGCAGGGGCACACTAACCTCTCCACGGGCAATGCCTCATTAGGAGTGACCGGAAGACACCAGCCTATTCCAGAGATTATGACCCCCATGAATACCACCAAGCAATTAGTGTGGCCTGAGTTATTTGTCTGAATGAATATCACCCAGCTTGCCCTTAGAGGATTTGGCTTCCAATTAGGTAATTATAAATCACTAGGTGTAGACTGATAATCTATTCAGTATATCTTCTTAACTGTGGTGCCAACTAGGCCAGAGAATTCAGATGCGTCTTTATCCTGACAGAAAATCAGATTTTCCTATTACCAGTTCAGCTTGATACAGTTATTTCGAACAATAAAGGAAATCAGTGCGAATTCTTCTGCACGTGTGAAACTAATAGCTTTGTGTGACTAAAATATAACGTAAAGAGCCAAAACGTAAACATTACTTAAACCATCTAATTTCCAGAGATATACTAAAAGGACACTTTAAGCAATAAAATCACCTGATATTAATGAAAATAAATTTGAGGCATAGATGCTGTTCCAGCAGTATTCATATTAAAAACAGGGCTGTATCTGACAAAATTGCATTGTTTTAATTTTGTAATCGTCATTGTTCTAGCAGTTCTCAGACAGACAGCCATTGAGGACTTTGGCCTAAAATAGTTTCAATAACTGAATCTATTTTATGTCCAGTGTCAGCATTAAATGTATGCTGGGTTTTCATCTAGCAGGGGCTGGGAGTTCATCTAGCATTTGGAGTGGATACAGCTTGTCAAACTTGGTGATCTCACAGTTGATGGAGCGGGCTTCAGTGAAGAGTCCATCTTGGTGCTGGAATACAGATTTAAAATTTCAAAATATTTAGATTTTTTTTAACACTTCATAACTTTAGGATATATCATTACATTATACACTAATTATACTGAAGCCCATGGAGCAACGCAGTGGGGGAGTGGGCCTTGACAGAGCCAGAGAGTGGGCAGGTGCATGGAGTTTAGGGGCTGGATTAGGTTAATGGAGCTTGGGGGTGAGGTTATGGGTAGTTAAATAGCGGCCATTTTAGATAGGGGCCATTTTAATCGGAGCTTCACTTACCTGTTAATTGTCCCACCCACCCTCCCTAGGTTTTGAAGCATTTTCCCGTTTGGTCACAGTGGCAGGAACAGGGCGTAGTTAAGTTGGAATTTGGCGTGGAATTGGAACTGGACAGGTCAAGGTCTAGGCTGGAGTAGGCCGGATGGAAATAAGTATTGGTAGGTTCTAGCTCTTCGGTGGCTATGAACCTGGGGATGTAGGGGTGTCTGGGTACACCCCTACAGTTAACCTTATGATATGGGGCCTCCTTGGTAGGCCATGTTTTTCAAGTTAAATGTTATTTGGTTGTTATTTATTTTTCAAATGGTAGGGTCAGTGTCAGGGGTATTGTGCGGGGGATAGTAACATAATGTGTATTAGAACAATTACCCTAAATATGTTAATTTATTATTATAAGAATTTAATAAAGCTGTGGACTTTATACTCCAACAGTATAAACGGTGTCTGTGTCTTATTTAAGTTTAAGGTTATAGCACATGCCGAATAACGACTGTGCAAACGTCATGCGCTTTAATGTCGTTAGAACATACAGGCATGTTCTGGTGTGAGCAGGGTTAAATTACAGGTATCTGGGTTTCCCTTCCGTCAGCTGGGGCCATTTTTAGTGGCCCCAGAAGGACGGAGGTCATGTATGCAGCACTCACTTCGTGTGCTGCTGCAGCCATTTAACTAGGCATTTATATGTATTGCTGCTGTATGGATTGCATATCTGTTCATACCATGGAAACTCTGGTATATATCAATACCTGTGACCACATTTAGTGTCCCAAGGATGACTGATGAGCTGTATGCAGTACTCAAAATGAGCGCTGCATACAGCCCTGTAAATACATTGAGAACACCTCGGCTCTGCAGATCGTACTTAGCTGTTGTGATTCCGAGTTGAAAGGACTCTTGACATATATGGACTGATATGTGAATCTAGTTTGAGCTCCTTTTAATTAGTTTCATAGGATAATAACACCCCTCATTAAATATTTTTCTCAACATCCTGAACTGTATATGTTTTGTGGGTTTGTAGACACTAAGTGGTTATTTATTAAAAGTGTTCACTTTTAATCTTAATACTGATTTCATGTCCTTATACAGGGTGGGCCAAAATTCAGAGTAGGATTTGACAGGTAAAAAACTTATTTGTTTGTACTTCAATTTTATTTTTGCAGATGCATATTATAGCTGAGTTAAAACAGTGGAATTTTGTTTTAAAAAATGAGACAGCTGAGCATGCTCCGTGCAAAATTAGACTGCTAGAGCCTCAAACATTAACTAAAGTTATGAACAATGCAATTGAAAGAGCCTGTCTTTGCAAAGAGGCAAATAGAGCTCATTTACAAGATGTAATCTTCCAAACCTAGTCAAAAAAATCTACAAACAATATGAATTTGTTGTATGTGATATCATTTAAATTAGTTCATTAATAAAAAAGTTATTGACTCCTCAAACCCTTCTATGAATATTGACCCATCCTGTATATTAAACCATTACTTTTATACATTCTTAAAAAATCGTTGTTCTTTTTTTCCCTGACGATTTTACCATTGATTAAGTTCGCAAAATAAATGGATAATTTCACTAAAGACAAAAAGCTGCATTTGAAATGTAAAGGATTTTTATACATTAAAAAAAGGGAAAAACATGAAAGCTGGGTAAAGAAAATCTGTCAAGCTGACAATGGCATAAAAATTTGTCACAAAGAAAAGTACACTTTAACACCTCTTGTTTTATATGTTGGAAACAACAAACTTGTGAATAGTGATGTCCCGAACGGTTCGCTGGCGAATAGTTACTGGGGAACATCGCGTGTTCACATTCGCCACGGACGGCGAACATATGCGATGTTCGTTCCGCCCCCTATTACTATTTACAAAAAAAAAGGGTCCCCTCTCCCTGAGCGGGTGGGGGCCCCTAAAGTAAAAAAGTGGGACAGACCTATTGTCCTCCCCTGTGGCCCCCACCCTGAGCGTTGGGTGGAGCCCTAAACACAAATTGGGGGGGACCTAATGTCATCCCCCCTGGCCCCCACCCCTGAGCGGTGGGTGGGGGCCTTAAATAAAATTGGGGGCGACCTATTGTCCTCCCCCCGGCGCGCCCCCCAGAGCGGCGGGTGGGGGCCGTAAATACCAATAGGGGGGGACCTATTGTCCTCCCCCCCTGGGCCCCACCCCTGAGCCGTGGGTGGGGGCCCTAAATACCAATGGGGGGAACCTATTGTCCTCCCCCCCGGCCCCCACCCCTGAGCGGCGGGTGAGGACTCTAAATACCAATAGGAAGGGGGACCTATTGTCCTCCCCCCGGCCCCCACCCCTGAGCGGCGGGTGGGGGCCCTAAATATCAATAGGGGGGGGAACCTATTGTCCTCCCCCCCGGCCCCCACCCCTGAGCGGCGGGTGGGGACTCTAAATACCAATAGAAAGGGGGACCTATTGTCCTCCCCCCTGGCCCCCACCCCTGAGCGGTGGGTGGGGGCCCTAAATACCAATAGGGGGGACCTATTGTCCTCCCCCCAGCCCCCACCCCTGAGCGGCGGGTGGGGGCCCTAAATACCAATAGGGGGGGACCTATTGTCCTCCCCCCCGGCCCCCACCCCCCAGGTGACTAGGGGTCTTCAAACCCCTAGTCACCCCCTCCCCCCCCAAAAAAAATGATCACCCTACCTACCCCCCTCACCCTAAAAATAATGATGGGAGACATTTAACTAAGAACCTGTAAAAAAAAAAAAAAATAACTTACCATTCAATGTTTTCTTTCTTCTAAAAATCTTCTTTTTTCAGCCCCAAAAAAGGCCAAATAAATATCCATAATAACCGACGCAATAAAAAATAAATTAAAAAAAACGAGCACTCTGATTGGTGGGTTTAAGCCATCCAATTAGAATGCTCTGACAGGTAAATGAAGAGACTGACAGGTAAGTCTCTACATTTACCTGTCACAGCACTCTGATTGTTGGTTTGAAATACACGAATCAGAGTGCTCTGTGTCATTTTATACAGCGTGGGAAAGTTCTGTGGAATTTTCCCACGCTGTGTAATTTGACTCATAACACTCTGATTGGTGGATTAAGTACAGGGGAATATTCACTAAGTACCAAACATTGTTATACAGGGGAATATTCACTAAATGCCAAACATTGTTATATAGGGGAATTTTCACTAAATACCAAACATTGCTATATAGGGGAATATTCACTAAATGCCAAACATTGTTATACAGGGGAATATTCACTAAATACCATATTCACTGAAGATTTTAGAAAAAAGAAGATGTCAAATGGTAAGTTTAATTTTTTTTTTACAGGTTAGTTATTTTATTCCCTACTCACTATTTTTAGGGTGAGGGGGTAGGTAGGGGATAGGTTGTATTTGGGTAGGGGGGTGACTAGGGGCTTGGGACCCCTAGTCACCTTGATTGGGGGGGTTCATTTAGGGCCCCCACCCGCCGCTCAGGGGTGGGGGCCGGGGGGGGGAGGACGGTAGGTCCCCCCCATCATTATTATCTAGGGCCCCCACCCACCGCTTAGGGATGGGGGCCGGGGGGACAGTAGGTCCCCCTTATTGTTTTTTTAGGGCCCCCACCCACCGCTCAGGGGTAGGGGCCGAGGGGGTAGGTCCCCCCCCACTATTATTATCTAGGGCCCCCACCCACTGCTCAGGGGTGGGGACCGGGGGAGGACAGTAGGTCCCCCCTTATTGTGTTTTTAGAGCCCCCACCCACCGCTCAGGGGTGGGGGCCGGGGGGGACAGTAGGTCCCCCCCTTATTGTTTTTTTAGAGCCCCTACCGCTCAGGGGTGGGGGGGTAGGTCCCCCCACCATTATTATCTAGGGCCCCGACCCACTGCTCAGGGGTGGGGGCCGGGGGGAGGACAGTAGGTCCCCCCTCTCTTTATTTAGGGCCCCCACCCACCGCTCAGGGGTGGGGGCTGGGGGGACAGTAGGTCCCCCCTTATTGTTTTTTAGGGCCCCCACTCACGGCTCAGGGGTGGGGGCTGGGGGGGAGGACGGTAGGTCCCCCCCACCATTATTATCTAGGGCCCCCACCCACTGCTCAGGGTTGGGGGCCGTGTGGAGGACAGTAGGTCCACCCCCTCTCTTTATTTAGGGCCCCCACCCACCGCTCAGGGGTGGGGGCCGGGGGGGACAGTAGGTCCCCCCTTATTGTTTTTTAAGGGCCCCCACCCACCGCTCAGGGGTGGGGGCCGGGGGGGAGGATGGTAGGTCCCCCCCACCATTATTATCTAAGGCCCCCACACACTGCTCAGGGGTGGGGGCCGGGGGGAGGACAGTAGGTCCCCCCCTCTCTTTATTTAGGGCCCCCGCTCAGGGGTGGGGGCCTTTAGGGCTTTTTTGTGGGTTTTAAAATTCACCTGCCTATTGAAGTCTATGGCGGTTCGCCGGGTTTGCCAGTTCGCGAACATTTGCGGAAGTTCGCGTTCACAAACCGAAAATTTTATGTTCGCGACATCACTACTTGTGAACTAAAAAAATATAACAAAAATGGAACAAGGAAAGAAAAATGACAGAAAAAGCACAGTAAGGAATATTTGGCTCAAATAAGGGAATAAATAGGAAAAGCCTAAAAAAAATAATGTGACACATGCTTATTATTCTGAAATACATTTAGCTACAGAAGTGGCAACCAGAACACAGCTTTGTGAGTGAGGCATTGGATAGAAATGTCTGTAAGAGGAGTAAATGGAGGCTCGGTTAATGCATTTAACACACTAGGTAAATTCCAAGGGGGAGCAATGTTTCTGGAATTTTCTTCAGAGATTTGAGTGAAGAAATTGTTCTGATGAGATTCAGGTTCTCTGAGTCCAAGCTGAACCTGTATGCACTCCCCATCCCAGAAGACTGGCATCTGTTAAGATAGTTTTTCATGATCCTTCTTCTAGTGGAAAACCTTTCAGGAGGTTATTTTCTCATTCCCACCATCTTAATTAAGTCTTCACCTGAAGAGGAATATGTATAGATTGGTGCCAGGTTCTTTCCTTGCTGTTGAACTGATTCAGGAAGTCCATCTGAATCAGTCTGGATTCTCATTTGGCCCAGGGATCTAATCCTTTTGTAGAGGTTAGGGACCCTAACATGTTCATGTAGGTCCTGGCAGTTACTGATGGATAATCAAATTAATTTTGTTCCTGAATTTCCCTTTCTTGAGACACATTGATTTTTTTATATGATTGTGTTTATAGAAGTTTCCAGAAACACAGTTTGCTAGGAAGGAGTTAAGGAGTTATTTCCCCCTGTTGCCCATCCAGCCGTGTTCTTGAAGGCAACTCAAGGCTAGGTATGGGAAATGGCTTTTTGAAATGTTGAGACGACAATCAGAATATCGCCCAAGTAATGGAAGATCCTTATCCCTTGGTTCCTGAGAGAGGCTATGAGTACAATGAGATTTTTTTGTGAAGGTCCTGGCTGCTAGGTTTAACTAAAGGGAAGACTTCAGAACCAAAATTGCCTTCCGAAGATGTAGAAGCAGAGAAAGTTGAACTGGATATAGTATATGGGGATTTGATAGAAGGCATCCCTCAAGTCTATTGAGGTTAGCCAGTCTCCTTGATTGATGCAAGGGGATAATTGTGGAAATGGATTCCATCTTGAAAGAAAGTTTCTAAAAAATGTATATTTATTTATTTCTTTTAGGTCTATGATCACTTTCTTTCTGTCATGTTTTTTCCTTTTTCTCCTCGGGCATCCATTGACTTTTTAAACAATATTTTTCTAAAGTTTTTCTAGAGTTTTAAAGGGTCCAACTCTACTCTATATCCTTTTTCTAGAATGTATAAGTCCCAGGCATCTGAGATATTTTCAGCACAGAAATGTTAAAGGCCTGAGTTATCCAGGATTTAGGTTCCTCCTGGGGTGATCATTTATTAGGTTGTGCTTCAAAAACCTCTTTCAGGCAATTTAGGCGTATATTTTTCCTGTTAGATGCTCTTTTGTTGCAGCCTAAGCATCAATTGGACTTATCTTTATGTTTTCTTGGTGATATTTCCCGGCTTATACATAGACTGCAAGACAAAAAGGCCATACATATGTATGATGGTGCCTATTAGCACTCTTTTGTATATTAGATATTTTTTGGCCCACCTGTGTTTCTTGGGATGTGAGGTAGTCAGAGTGGAAAAAATTCCCATAAAAGATTTTTAGTCATGAAATGAAAAGAAATTTCATATAATTACCTGAATATCAAAAAGGAAAGTTGTAGGCAACACACCAAGGTTATTGGTTAATTTTGTAGTAGAGAATAAGCGATACTACCACTTTAAGGATGAGAGGCAAATGTCCCTTTTAGATATTAGAATGATTTGCAAATGTTTAATCTGTGCTTAGAGACGCCGAGCAGTTTGCGTAATTTTTTTTGTCAAATAAATAAGAACTATTTATAATGTTTGCCAGCACCGCTCATCACAGAAGCCAGGAATTCTGAGTGTTTTGCTCCTCATTCATCTAAACATATGGTTATAGCGAGCGAATACAATAATTCTGAAATGACGAACCGAAGCAGGCAGCTTGTCATTCGTGCACAATTGCATTGAACCGAATGACTCGAAAGTGTTGTTACCAGGTTTTCTTCCAATACAAAGGGAACATTCTGAGTAACAGTCTAAGTGACTGGTAAGTGCTGCTCAATACAGATTTAATTGCGATATAGGACAAGAATAAGGCTGTTCCCTAATAGCGTCCGTGGGTGGAGGCTTGTAAATCAAGCAGCCTGCCAATCAGCTTATATTGATCATATAAATGTATGGTTCAAAATTTTAATTTCTCATCCTTACCCAGTTAGTTCTGCTCTGGATAATTCTACACTGGATACTTCGAGACTGCTGACTAATAGAATCTGACCGTCAACAAACAATACTTAACCAGTCAGCACTATGCATGCAATTACATGGGTTCATGATGGCTGAAGCTCACTATTTTTCAGTCAACTCAAGTCTGTAATTTTTTGTTTCCTACTCTCTTAGAACAGGTATAGTCTGACATGAAGCAGCCAATTTTGGAAGTTATTTGATAGGTAATGTCTATCGCTAACAATAGGTAGTTCTAAACTTTTTCCATAATTCCTGAATCCTAACCTAGAAATCTAATGTCTCCAACTCCTAACCAATGCCAATTCTAACAGTTACCATAACATCACCAAAAACTTTAAGTCGTAAATAGACTAGGGAGGTGTAGCTAGTGCTGCATAAATAGAAACAAAAATGATTTTACTCACAAATGGCTTGTGAGAGGGCTCTTATATAAGGGGCCTGCAGCCCTGGAACCTCAGACTTCTATCAGCCTTGGTCAGCTAGCTCCAACTGGACCCCAGGGAAGCCAACCTCTAGCAACCAAAAGGTAAGAAAAAAGAGGAAACTAAAGTAAAACCATGTCAATTATTCCTTATATGTGTGTGTCTGTGTGTATATGTGTGTATGTGTACCTGTGTGTCAGTGTGTATGTTTACCTGTGTGTATCTGAGTGTGTGTGCATATATGTGTCAGTCTGTGTGCCAGTGTGTGTACCTGTATGTGACAGTGCGTGCATACCAGCTTTCATACGCCAACAGTGCCTACAAAAATGCAGGATTCAAAAAACCAACACTGCACATTAATACACCTTTGCATTTAAACATCAATATTGCATACAAATGTATTTCTTCACTCAAACACAAGCACTACACGAAAGCAAAGCCCGGCCTTCATGCCATTATTACAAATTCACCCTTGTATTCAAATGCATGCACAAACACACAACTGCATTTGCCAATACTACACACAGTTACACACTACAGTAATGTCAACACTGCACTAAATACACCACTGAATTCAAATGGCAACACTACATACAAACACACAACTGCATTTTAAATGTCAACACTATCCACAAATACACATTTTTGTTGTTGTTGTAACAAAGTAACAAATTGCAATTATGTGAAATTGCTCTTTTGTGCCTTTAACCATAATCTCTAACCACTATTCAAACTTCTAACTTATATTGCGCAAATTTAGCACTTGACTCAATTGTGCAAAGAATTTATCCATCTTGACTAAGCCTGATGCAACTTCTATCAAAAAGGTTTAGCAGAGTTTATAGTGGATCTCAATAAATAAGGTCAATGATATCACCATTTTCTCCAATTGGTTTTAATGTATTTATTTGTTTGTTTGTTTGTTGTTGTTTTTTTGCTCTGAGTCCTGCCAGGAGAAGAATAAAAGGCACTATATAAGTTGTTGAACCTTAAATGTAACTTATCGCTTTCACCATGGTAACGAATATTAACACTCTCGTTATTATAGATTGACTATGATAATAAATTGCACCTGAAAAAAAGAGGACTTTTAAACAGGTTCAATAAGCTTTTGGTTTTACAATAAAAAACTGTAATAAATGGTTTCTGACCTGCGTTCTCAGGTCAAGCTTGTAAACCTTTAGAAGCACAATCCTCCTATCAACACGGAGGTATGTGACTTCCCTTGTTAATTGCAGTTTGCTCAAATTTTCTTCTTTATCCTGTATAAAAACCAAAATGCCAGTCAAAGGTATAAAACTTACACTACACAAAAGACGTGTTGCAATTTGAAGTGCAACTTGAGTTAAACAGCATGCTGCTCTTTAGAGATAAATTATTTTACGATTTTCCTCTTCAAAGACACACATCTCACCAGGAAAAGCGAAAATGTTGCAATGTACAGACCAGTCCTGAAAATAAATACAAAATGTTCTCGGAGGGGAACTAATGATTCTTTTCTAACAAAATTACTTTGACAGATTTTACTGTCTCTTCCATTTATAGCTGTTATACCTCCCATGAATTCACAGTGAAGTGTTTTCGATAAGCACTTAGTGCCTTAACAAACTCTTGCACTTCTTTAAAACGTTATACCACAGACTTCGAATTCCTGGGAATTGTTCTCACGTTTTGACAGAATCGCTTACACAATGAACCCAAGATAAAGTACAATTAATCTTATTTTAGGAAACGCTCCATAATTTAAAGTGCATCTGTCAAATCGGGGTGGACTTTGCGTTACCCACTTTATGGCCACATTCTTCAGAAGAAAATAAACAACAGGAAAGCATTATTCAACGATTATTCAACTATTGCACATGGAATAGAGCAAAACTTAAATTGAAAACAGATTTAAAAAAAAAAAATAATTAAAAAAAATATATAGTCATTCAGTTGCCAAAAACATTTATGGGTATAAATTATTAGTAATTATGTAGTGACCATCGATCTTAATGCATGTTTATAGTGTATCCATTATTATAATACCCTAATGCAATTCTACTTAACTGTAATGAAACCTGCGTAGTGCTAATTGCACCTGTTTGCTCGACATGAATAATATATACCCGCGGGTCAATTTACTAATTGCCAGAAAAAAAAAGTGGTTTTGAAAAGCGGTCAGATGAAAAGATCTGTAATATTTACTGTTCTATCTAGCACACTAACTTAGAAATGTAACTCAAAACGTTCAGTGGGTATTTTTCAGTAAATGCAGAGTTTGCACAATGCTGCGAGAAAACATGGCGGACATTTTTTTCAATAAATTGACTCGAAACTCTACAAAGTAAAGACTCTATTTCTCATAAGTTTCCAGCTTTGGAAAAGATAATGCTGACACTAGACCTCATAAAAAAAAAAATAATAAGTCCACCTTTGAGCTCACTCTATGGTTAATGCACAGGTTCTTTCTAGTCCTGACATGTTTGTCATGAAAACAAGAAGTTATTAAAACATTAAATGTGTCAATAAATAATGGTGCTCTGCTGAGGAATATATATTGTCTGTTAGGGAGAGCACGGATAAAACTTATGGTTCTTTTCAGTTATTCTCTTAGGCATTGGGTGGGACACTTTAGATTAAATAATTGGGGGTGGGGAAATGTAAATTAAATAATGGGGAGTGGACAAGCCGTTTCTTTCTGTGCTGCTCGCTGTAATGACATTCTGTCATAGGCATTTTTGTATGCTTTTTCTAACTTAATGATCGAAAGTAGAAATTTATGGTCATTTTGCTATCGTTAAGAATACGAATGTGCATGCCTATTATTCCTTTTGTATCAGTTTGTGTATATAGTTGACTGTATTCTGTATAATTTATAATGTTCTGATTTCTCAAATGATCAAGTTCCCTAGATCAGGGCTATCTTTACCTCATGTATTAATCTATGTGTATTATACTGTCTTTTTCCCCAATTGTACAGCGCTTCAGAATATGTTGGTGCTTTATAAATGGCAGTAATAATAATAATAATAATAATAATAGACTCTCATGTGAAGAAATTAATTGTGCAACAAATGCTAGCTTGACTGGTTGATGATGGGTATGTAAAGATGTGATGTATGCATTTTTTCCCACAAATTCGACACTTTGTAGAACGCATTATGCTTACTTATCTCACAATATTCCTGCAATACCCTTCACTTCTAGCACTTTATTCTCTCTTCCCGAGATAAGCCTAATTTTTGTCATTGCCATTAATCACAATATCTTGAGATTAGTTTACTGACAGGGTTATTCACTAGACACCAGGTTTTGTCTGGTAAAAATGACTGAATTCTGACCATAATTGCAATTCTCATATTTACTAAAGCCTAATACAGTCAATATTTGGCTAGTCTGATCAAATCTGTAGCTATCACGCAGATGCAGTTCCATTAAATGAAATAAACTGTTAAAAAATAAGAAGAGAAAATTTTGATGACAGTTCTTTAACCCCTTAAGGACACATGACGTGTGTGACACGTCATGATTCCCTTTTATTCCAGAAGTTTGGTCCTTAAGGGGTTAAAGAAGCCGTTTTAGTTTATAAATCATGCAGTCTTGCTGCTCAGTTATCTGCTGTGTAGGAGTTAAATCACCCTTTGTTTGCAGCCCTAGTCATACCTACCCTAGCTGTGACTGACACTACCTCCATGTAAAAAGTTTTTATTTTTACATCACAGTGTGTTTAATTTAGAAGTTCGTATCTCCTGTGAGGCTCCTGCAGGCTCTATAGATCTATTAATGGAGCATGAGATAAGTGTGAGAAGTTCTAAATTAAACACACTGTGCAAGTACGTAAGTATAATAATTAGATCTCTCTTCACAGGAAGTGGTCAAGTAGGCTGTCTGAGTCTCAGTCAGGGAATGAGCGATTAGGGCTGCATAAACATAGCAATTTAACTCCAAAATGTATTTATTTATTTATAAAATATTTTATTTATTTATAAAATATTTTACCAGGAAAGATACATTGAGATTTCTCTCGTTTTCAAGTATGTCCTGGGTCCACAAATCATTGCATTGTTACAGTTAGTGTACAATAAAATACAAAAACAATATTAATATACAATATATACAAAATTTAACATAGAACAGGTAGGAAATATATAATCAACCATGACAGGTGCATTCTGTTTTGAGGTATGTAGAGAGGGATCTCTTAAAGGACTTTAAGCTTGGGGAAGATTTTAAATTGTGCGGGAGGTCGTTCCACAATTGCGGCGCTCTGTAGGAGAAGGAGGATCGGGCTGCTTTCTTTTTGTATTGAGGTAGACTAAGTAAAGTGTTGGTACTGGATCGGAGGTTGTAGGAAGTGGGAACAGCCGGGGAAAGCATTGTGTTGCAGGTAGGGTGGGAGTTTCCCAGAAAAGCTCTTTAACACAAGGCTGGAAAGATGAAGGGTGCGTCTGGATTCCAGCGACAGCCAGTTTAGCTCTTTTAGCATGTCACAATGGTGGGTCCTGTAATTACATTGTAGCACAAATCGGCAGAACGAGTTATACAATGTGTTGAGTTTATTAATGTGGGATTGCGATGCAGGTGCATATACTACATCCCCATAATCAATGATTGGCATCAGCATTTGCTGTACAATCTTTTCCTTTACTGAAGGGCTTAGGCAGGATTTGTTTCTGTACAGGGCACCTAGTTTTGGATAAAGTTTAGATGCAAGTTTTTCTATGTGCAGGCCAAAAGATAGATTGGGGTCCAACATCATACCCAAGTATTTGAAAGAGTGGACTGCGGTCAGTGTGCCATTTGAAATTGTTTTGATGGATAGGTGGGAATTGTGTAATTTGTGTAATTTAGGTACTGTTCCAAAGATCATTGTGACAGTTTTGTCAGTGTTCAGGAACAGTTTGTTTTTTGCTATCCACTTTTCTACCTCTGTAAACTGGTCTTGGAGCACAGCCTCAAGCTGCGGTAGATCGGAATTGCTCGCATAGATTACCGTGTCATCTGCGTACATGTGTACATTTGAGGATTTGCAGACATTAGGCAGATCATTTAGAAATAATGTATATAGTAGGGGTCAGAGAATGGAACCTTGGGGAACACCACACGTGGGAGAGGGAGGGAGTCGCTGTCAGAAATGGACACATATTGCGAGCGATCTGATACATACGATTGAAACCAGTTTAGCGAATGATCACCAATACCTGAGTTTTTGAGTTTGTGCAGTAGAATGTCGTGGTCTACTGTGTCAAAGGCCTTAGCGAAATCAAGTAAAATAGCTCCAGTTAGGTCTCCTTGTTCCATGCCAGTTTGGATGTCATTGCAAACTTTTAAGAGGTCAGTTGTAGTGGAGTGATTCTGGCGAAAGCCCGATTGATCAGGGGTCAGATAGTTTGATTGTTGGTAATACTCACATAGTTGCGTATGGACAAATTTTTCTAAGATTTTTGACAATACCGGGAGCAATGATATAGGGCGATAGTTAGAAACCAAGGTAGTGTCGCCACTTTTATGGATAGGCACTACTCTCGCAGTCTTCCAAAGTTTGGGTAAGTATCCAGACACCAAGGATTCGTTAACTAGAGTTGCGACGGGTTTAGCAATTGCCGGCGCACTGAGCTTCAACAGCATTGCTGGGATTTGGTCAGGTCCGGACTGGTTTTTCATTTTTAGATTATTAAGATGTTTTTCAATGACACGAACAGGTACAGGTCTAAAAATGAACTTGTCTATATTGGGACTTTGCAAATTTAGTGAGACCTGATCCACATTTGTAGTTTCAGGATGCGTGCCATTTATTAGCTTGACAATCAGGGCAGTAGAGCATCTGACAAAATAATTGTTAAAGGCATTTGCTACATCTAAGGGAAGTTGCAGGGTTTGGCAAATAACTGAGCAAATAACTGAGCAGTGAGAAGGCAGGGGCATGATCTATACACCAAAACTGCCTTATTAAGCTGTTTTGATACTTAAAGTATCTATTTTACATAAGGTATACAGGTGTCTCTTTGCTGAACCAATAATGCTAGCATTGTTTTTAAAATACATTGGAAAGTCGGATTAGGATTGAGATCTTGTCAAGATCAGTAACAGCTCATCAGGATTTGTTAAGATGTAGAAAATGATCAAACAATGGATTGAGATTGACGACAATGTTTACTGAGTCCTAGCCTCCCAAGATATATTTGCAATTGAGAGAAATGTCAATGTAATTTTCCTGATAAAGCCCTCTTTTAAAACATTTCAATAGAATGGCATGTAATCACATCCAAATGAAAATATACACACTGTATAGTTAATAATTTGAAAACATACTACAATATATCGACGGTTTTCTTCAATCCAACTGAATAATGAATAAGTCCTTTGGTAGTAAAGGAATATGTTATAACATCTTCAAGAGCCTTCAAACTGGGTTTTTTTTTCCTTCTTTTGGATCAACAGCAAAAAAACATATGTGAGGAAGGCTGAACTTGATGGACGCAAGTCTCTTTTCAGCTATGTAACTATGTAACTATGTAACTATGTAACTATGTATGTTATACACTATGATAGGGGTTAACTGTAGGCTCCTTATTAGCAAGTGAAAAAGCTTGATCGTTTTAGCTAGCCGTCTCTTTCGAACAAAGCTAAAAATACACCGGCTTAACTCTACATCAGGGCAAGTTACTGTTCACAGGATGTCTGGCCAAGTCGAAGAATTTCAATTATATAGATCCAGGAAAATAGTGACATAGCTCAGCTGCCTTATAACATTGCATATTTCCCAAATACCTGTCATGTTGTGAGAACAGAATCAGTCTTGTGAGACCCCAAACCTCTCAGCGGTGTGCCGTTAAGCCTTTTTTAAAGTAGACTTACATCACACATCAAAAAATCCTGCAAATGCGCTACCTATACCAAGTAAACTTTACCATAATGCACCAACCAAGGAAACGAAAAAATAAAATAAAAAAAAAAGCTGAAGTAAAGGCTTCAACCACCGACTACCTAAAATATACCTAAAAAAGTTGAACAAAATGCACCAACAATTGAATACCAAAATCTATTCCAAAAAAAAACTAAAACATAACTAATGTGCACCTATTGTAAAATTTAAAGGGGGCATGAGCTAGTGCTGGAGATGACAAGACGTTTCGGGAGTACAGCTTTCGATAAAGTTATTATTGCTGCTGTATTCTGCAAGTTTGGCCACTTTTTACACCCCACCTGCCACTATGGGAATGTCATTGAGTGTGTGTCTGTCTGTCTGTCAGTGAGTGTGTGTGTGTATGTGTGTGTGTGTGTGTGTGTGTCTGTTAGTGCATGTGTGTGTCTGTCAGAGAGTGTGTGTGTGTCAGTGAGTGTATGTGTGTGTGTGTGTGTGTGTCAGACTCTCTCTGCCTGAAGGACCCAGTAATGAGCAGGACTAACTGGGTCAGATTCAAAATTAGTAGTTTTGAATCTTTCTATTTTTATAATATTAGAATCTGAGGACTATGGCTCCATAGAAATATCAGAAGCCTTATATTTCCCCCAACAGAACCTAGAGGAGATCTGGGAGATAGACTATTTACTCTATTTCATTTGGGAGTTTTTTTCTATTCTCCTTTTTCATATCTTTCGTGTACTTACTTGTTCGGTGAAATCTTGCATTCGGGAGTTTTGAACATATGGGCAAGCCTTGCATATTGGCAAGTATTACCTTGTTTGTTAGCTTCTTTCAGCAGCATTTCTTTTCTAAGGGATTCCCGGCTTAGCATCGGTTTGTTTATCGCCTCGTTCTCATAATTTGGCGCAAACAAATCTGAAAAAATGGCACGAACGGCTCAGCGGTCTCCGCATGCGTGAACTCTCCTCACTTAAAGACTCAGATTTTCCTTTCAGTTCTTAAAGAGACAAGTTGCAAATCTGTTCCTACTAAAGAATTGGTATTCTATTCGGTACTTTCTCTTCTCACTTCAAGGTAAAAAATTATTTGTCTCCTCTTCCCCAAAATTTTTTTGAAAGGGAATACATTTCTTTGAGGTTTTTTCTAACTTTACACTTTTATTCTATTCTTTTTTATAGATCTCCCTCTGCCTTCCGCCGTTCAGGTCCAAAGAAACATAGGTGAGCCAAAATTGGTATATATGTAGGGGGAATAAAAGAGTGTCAAATGGACCCCTTAGTTATATGGCCTTTTTGATTTTGTAGCCCAAGCATGAGCCGGGATAGATCCTCACGAAAACACAAGGAAAAATCAAATCGCTGCTTGGCCTGCAATAATAGCGCTCCAGAGGGTAAAAATCTATGTCTAGCCTGTATGACAAAAGTGGCAGACATCCAACCCAGCAAAAGTTCTTCTCAAGAAGAACTAAAAAAAACTGGATATCTCAAGCCATAGCTGAAGGCTTCAAAGCTAATACCAAAAATATCACCTCCACAAAATGTCAAAGAACTGAATCCTCTTCTCCCTCATTTGAGCCTGAGCTGGAATTCTTGGAGGATATCACTGACGAAACTTATCTTGCTAATAAGAAATACTCTAAAGAGGAAAAGCTAGAATCCTTACAATCTGACAAATTCTTTGAAGATCTAAGTTAATCAAAACCCTCATTTCCGGTGCATCCAACTATAAAGGAAATGATCCTTAACCCCTTAAGGACCAAACTTCTGGAATAAAAGGGAATCATGACATGTCACACATGTCATGTGTCCTTAAGGGATTAATGAATGGCAAAACGTGAGAAAAAAGTAACACTCAAAAACAAGAATCTTAGAATCTATCCCTTCACCTACAAAGATTGCAAGACTTAGACTGCAATTTCAAAAATTGATGCTGCAGTAATTAAAATAGCCAAACATATCACACTCCCCATTGACTCCATGGCATATTTAAGAGAACCTATAGAGAATAGTGTGGATGCTAACTTAATAAAAGATTATTTGGCACTTGGCTCAGCTTTACACCCAGTCATAGCCCTTACCACCTACACCCAGAGCTATTAAAGTTTGGATAGACAACTGGAAGAAGATATCCAAAGGGGAGTAAAAAGAGAATACTTTCTTGACAACCTCAGGGATTTAAAACTTGCAGCAGACTTCAGCTCCGAAGCGTCCCTGGCTATCTCCAAGATGATTGCCAAAAGCATGGCATTATCTGTCTCAGCCAGAAGGGCTCTGTGGTTACATTTATAGGGAGCTGACTATTTTTAAAAATCCTTCCTTTATTCTCTTCCTTTCCAGGGCAATCTCCTTTTTGGAAAAATCCTCGATGAAGTTATCCAAAAAGCAGCAGACAGTAAAAAAGCCTTTTTGCCTCAAGGGAAGTAAACCCCATACACAGCTCCATGGAGAGACAAGAGGTTTCGAGACAGGTCTTTTTGGGAGAATAGATCTTACCGACCAGGAAAGGAATACAGCAGAAACGCATCTTGGAGAAAATCAGCTATCTTCATTATCAGCTAAAATCAATAGAGGAAGGGGATCTCGAGTCCCTTAAAACTTCTGAAGATCTACAGGCACATGCAGACTACATAGGAGAAAGACTACATAGGAGAAATTTCCTCTCGAAAATAAAAAAGATTCCTGGGTTATGTATATCCTCAATCAGGACTACAGATTAATATTAGATTTAAAGAAAACCAACTAATTCCTAAAGGACCTATCATTCAAGATGGAATCCATATCCACTATTATTCCCAACATCAACAGAGGGGATTGGCTAACGTCAATAGATCTGAGGGATGCATACTACAACATTCCTATCTACCCTCTTCATCGCAAGTTTCTCCGATTTCATATTACAGGAAAACACTTTCATTTCAAAGGCCTTCCTTTCGGCTCAAACCTTGCACCAAGGACCTTCTCAAAATCTTGGTAGTCCTCATAGCACATCTGAGGAAACAGGGTCTAAACATCTTTCATTACCTAGACTACATTTTAATAGTTGCTCCATCTCTTCAAGAAGCCTTTCATCACACCATACGGGCTCTGAACTGTCTACAAGAACACGGACGGATTGTCAACAAGGAGAAGAATGCTCTAATTCTATCTCAACAAGCAATATTCCTGGGTGCATATATCAACACCATAAAAGCAAATATCTACATCTCAAAAGAAAGAATAAAGAGACTGGAAAACAAGATTAATTCGGTCCTTCCATCACATCCAACGAATACATGAGCATTCTAGGCTCACAAAACTCTACTATAGGATTAGTCCGCTGGGCTCAATGGAACTCGGGAATAATGCAATCGAATTTCCTGAATCAGTTCAACCACAAACTCAACAACTGGAAAAAAAGAATTCAAATTCTTCACCAAGTAAAAGATCAATTGAAATGGTGGCTACATCAAGATAGGATTTCCTATGGAAGAACCCCCATGGCAAATTATCAGCACAGATGTCAGCATGAGAGGATGGGAGCTCACACAGAATCAATATGGATTCAATTAACTTGGGAACCATCAGAAAGGAGCCTTCACTCAAACCTACAGGAATTAAGGAACATTTATATTGCCGTTAGGAAACTCCACAGAGCACTCAAATGTCCATGGCTATCATAGGCGTGCGCAGCCTATTGCATTAGGGTGTGCACCCTAAAGCACAAACACACACTGCGTGTATATGTATATATATATATATACACACACATATATACATTATATATATATATATATATATATATATATAGACACACACACACATACATACACTGCTGTGTGTGTGCTGTTAGTGTGCGAGTGTGAAGGTGCTGTGTGTGTAAGGGTGCTGTGTGTGTGTGTGTGTGTGTGTGTGTAAGGGTGCTGTATGTGACGGTGCTGTTAGTGTGATGTGTGTGTGAGGGTGCTGGTAGTGTGCTATGTGGGTGAGGGTGTTTGTGTGTGTGTGTGTGTTTGTGAGCGTGCTGTTAGTGTGCTGTGTGTGAGGGTACTGTTTGTGTGTGAGGGTGCTGTTTGTGTGCGAGGGTGCTGGTAGTGTGTGAGGGTGCTGGTAGTGTGTGAGGGTGTTTGTGTGTGTTTGTTAGGGTCCTGTTATTGTGCTGTGTGAAGGTGCTGTGTGTGTGAGGGTGCTGTTTGTGTGCTGTGTGTGGGTGTTGTGTGTTTGTGGGGGTGCTGTTAGTGTGCTGTGTGTGAGGGTCATGTGTTTGTGAGGGTGCTGTTAGTGTGCTGTGTGTGAGGGTGCTGTTTGTGTGTGAGTGTGCTGTTAGTGTGTTGTGTGTGTGAGGGTGCTGTGTGTTTGTAAGGGTGCTGTGTGTGTGTTTGTGAGGGTGCTGTTAGTGTACTGTGTGTTTGAGGGTGCTGTGTGTGTGTGAGGGTGCTGTGTGTGTGAGGGTGCTGTATGTGTGAGGGTGCTGTATATGTGTGGGTGCTGTATATGTGTGTGGGTGCGTGAGGGTGCTGTATGTCTGTGGGTGCTGTATGTGGGTGCTTTATGTGTGTGTGCTGTATGTGTGAGGGTGCTGTGTGTGTATTGTGTGGGGTGGGGAACTGTTTAGTTAATATCCCCCCTCCCCCTCGTATGTGTGAGGGTGTATGTTTGTGTGTATTGTGTGGGGTGGGAACTGTTTAGTTAATATCCCCCCTCCCTTCTTACCTTGTGTAGGGAGGGGGGCCGTGCTGCTGCCATCCCTGGTGGTCCAGTGGAGAGTGAATTCTAGCCTGCAGGGCTAGAGTTCACTCTTGTGAGATCTAAACGTTTCCGCGGCAACGCTCACATCTCGCGAGAGGAACTCAGTGGAGGAGGTGCTGGCTAGAGCTCCCCAGGTCCTCTCCTGCCTCCCTCCCTACATGTGGGTCGGTGAGGGAGATCTTTGATCTCCCAACCGGCCCATGGAGGCTTAGAGCAGAGCCGGCGCTCGGATAGCGCCGGCTCTGCATGAGCCGACAGGGGAGATCTTGAGATCTCCCCTGCCGGTCTCCATCCATAGGCGTGCCACGGGGATTAGGGTGTGCCCAGACACACCCGGCACACCCCGTGCACACGCCTATGATGGCTATCTATACAGACAGACAACAGAGCAATGGTGGCATATATAAATCACCAAGGAGGCACAAGGAACAGTCTACTCTTGCAAGAAATAACTCCCCTAATGACATAGGCTCAAACTCACATCACATGGATAAAAGCAATCTACCTTCCAGGGGCGGAAAATATTCTGGCGGATTTCCTCAGCAGAACACGCATATTACCAGACGAGTGGAACCTTAATCCCAAGGTGTTTCAAATTCTGATGAATTTTCTATTCTTGGACTCTTATATTTCATGATAGAGGATCCTAAGACGTAGAGAAGACTTCCTTCTAAAAGTAGTATCAAAGTTTCATCTGCTTCAAAAAGTGGTTCTCCCTTCCTTCTGTTCTTACCCATCTTCTCCAGAAGAAGAGAGATACTGGCTACTCGATGTGAGAGAACATATAATTAAGTACCTATCTTTAACCTCTGGCTTAAAAAAATCCAAGAAATTATTTGTACTTCCTTCCGGACCTCGTAAAGGAGAAGCAGCCTTATCCTCTACCTTAAGGAGGTGGATAGCTTCTGTTATAGGGTTTGATACCCTACTAACCTCAACATCTGAGGAAAGGGATTTAGGAATAATTATTTCAAATGACTTAAAGTAGGCAGACAATGTAATAAAGCAGCAGGAAATGCTAGGAGAATGCTTGGTTGTATAGGGAGAGGTATTCGCAGTAGAAAGAGGGACGTACTCATGCCCAGGGATGTTTTAGCCGCGAGGCAAACATGGCATTTGCCTTGGGCGGCATTTTCCAGGGGGCGGCAAAAAACGCCGCCCCCAAATGCCCAGGGCAAATGCCTTGTTAGCCTTGCGGCGGGCGGCTGGCGAGGGAGCACTTCCTCTGAGCTGTCTGCTCAGCTCCCTCGCGCGCCGCAGAGTGAGGCTGGGAGCCGGAATATGACGTCATATATATATATATATATGTATATATATATATATATATATGCCCGCCCGCCAGTTCCGCCCACCCAGCAGCCACTGGACCACCAGGAAGAAAGAGACCCCCCACCCCAGCATTCCCAAAGATAAGGAGGCTGGGGGAGGTTAATTTAAAAAAAATGTGTTAATGTGAGTGAGTGTGTGTGTGTGTCTGTTATTGTGTGTGTCTGTTGGTGAGTGTGTGTCTGTTAATGTGTGTGTGTGTGTGTGTGTGTGTGTCAGTGTGTGTCTGACTGTGTGTGTCTCTGACTGTGTGTGTGTTTGCCTGCTAGTGTGAGTGTGTGTGTCTGTTAGTGTGTGTGTGTCTGTTAGTGTGTGTCTGTTAATGTGTGTGTGTCTGTTAGTGTGTGTGTGTGCCTCTGACTGAGTGAGTGTTTGCCTGTTAGTGTGAGTGTGTGTGTCTGCTAGTGAGTGAGTGAGTGTGTGTCTGTTAGTGTGTGTGTGTGTTTCTGACTGTGTGTGTCTGTTAGTGTGAGTGTGTTTGCCTATGAGTGTGTGTGTGTGTGTGTCTGTTAGTGACTGTGTGTTTCTGTTAGCTAGTGTATGCGTATCTGTCAGTGAATGTGTGTGTGTGTATTTAGAAGGCGGGGTGGGGGGAAGGGTTGGGTGGGGGTACCATTCCTTGTGACTATAGGAAATCATATACATACAGTGGGTGGAATGTTGCGGTTCAGGATTAAATACAATGGTATTAAGGTCGATGAAGTAACTGTGGAGATATGAATGTACAGATACCTAGTGCAATATTGTACTGTAAAATAAAACTTCAACATACAGTGTATAGCTCAGTACTCACAAGGAGGGAGCCAATTGGAAATGGCTCAGTCCTGACGCCTGTGGGATAGTTAGAAGGGATCCCACTCCCTTCCAAAGTGCAGGTGATGTTCTGTGTCTTTCAAAAAGGAATGCCCACGCCAATATGAAATTGGGGACTAAGTCCTTTTATTAGTAAAATAAAAGTGGATGTACAGCACAGTAAAATGCAATGAAATAAAAATAAAATCAAAACAAACTTGATAAAATCACTAAAATTGTGCTACAGTAAATAAGTCCACTGTGGGGTAAAAAGAATTACTTGCAAAACGCGTTTCGCCCAAGTCCTGGGCTTCCTCAGTTGCTACAAGTGTCTTTCAGATACTTTGTTTATATATCCACTTCGAAGGGTGTTCATTTCCGGGTTCGCGCCGGTATCTCCACTTCCGGTCGCATATCAATGACGTACTTCCGGTCCGCGGTCCTGTTGTTGGAACGCATGTGCGTTCCAAATCGTCAATAACTTTATTGTTCTTTAGCAAAGTCCCATACACATATCAAATCCGATATCCACTTAGTAAAGTGGATAAAAGAGCAAAAAGTGGTAAAAGATCTTCATATTCAAACCATCCAAATGGCTAGAAGTATATAAATAAAATTAGTATTGGGAAAATATGATAATAGGGGAAACAGTAAACCTGTTGGGAAGGTGATTTATAAGTGTCATCTTTCATAAGTGGAACGTGCAGCATTTAAAAGTGCATAAAATTAAATACTGTGGTAAGAAACTTGTGGTTAGAGCATCAATGGGAGTGTATAATTTCTAAACGGAATTTAAGGCATAAATAATTATAAAACGGAATAAAAAGAAATAAAAATAAAAATCGATATTAAAAGGTTATAAACTATGTTTTTAATTCCGTTTATAACCTTTTAATATCGATTTTTATTTTTATTTCTTTTTATTCCGTTTTATAATTATTTATGCCTTAAATTCCGTTTAGAAATTATACACTCCCATTGATGCTCTAACCACAAGTTTCTTACCACAGTATTTAATTTTATGCACTTTTAAATGCTGCACGTTCCACTTATGAAAGATGACACTTATAAATCACCTTCCCAACAGGTTTACTGTTTCCCCTATTATCATATTTTCCCAATACTAATTTTATTTATATACTTCTAGCCATTTGGATGGTTTGAATATGAAGATCTTTTACCACTTTTTGCTCTTTTATCCACTTTACTAAGTGGATATCGGATTTGATATGTGTATGGGACTTTGCTAAAGAACAATAAAGTTATTGACGATTTGGAACGCACATGCGTTCCAACAACAGGACCGCGGACCGGAAGTACGTCATTGATATGCGACCGGAAGTGGAGATACCGGCGCGAACCCGGAAATGAACACCCTTCGAAGTGGATATATAAACAAAGTATCTGAAAGACACTTGTAGCAACTGAGGAAGCCCAGGACTTGGGCGAAACGCGTTTTGCAAGTAATTCTTTTTACCCCACAGTGGACTTATTTACTGTAGCACAATTTTAGTGATTTTATCAAGTTTGTTTTGATTTTATTTTTATTTCATTGCATTTTACTGTGCTGTACATCCACTTTTATTTTACTAATAAAAGGACTTAGTCCCCAATTTCATATTGGCGTGGGCATTCCTTTTTGAAAGACACAGAACATCACCTGCACTTTGGAAGGGAGTGGGATCCCTTCTAACTATCCCACAGGCGTCAGGACTGAGCCATTTCCAATTGGCTCCCTCCTTGTGAGTACTGAGCTATACACTGTATGTTGAAGTTTTATTTTACAGTACAATATTGCACTAGGTATCTGTACATTCATATCTCCACAGTTACTTCATCGACCTTAATACCATTGTATTTAATCCTGAACCGCAACATTCCACCCACTGTATGTATATGATTTGCTGTGATTTTTAGTGTGGATAGAGAGGTTACCACACGGGTGTTTTGAGTGTTTTTGGTATACATTTGGGTAACACGCTGTGACTCTGTATTTTCATTTGTATCTTGTGACCATAGGGATTGGCCAATATAAGCTACCTTTCGTTATTTTCTGTTTAAGATTATACAACATGCTTTTTAGCAGGGTCAGAAATGAAAAATCAATCAATCATAAAATAAATAAATAAACAGAAAAAAAATCTGCCAAATAAAAAGATACATCTGATCAAAATGCCACAGCCATGGCATACCAAAAATGTGCAAAAAAATAGCTAAACAAATTGCATCAACATCAATAACAAAAACTATAAAAAAAACAAAAACTAAAATGTCAACTGTAAAATACCAATAAAAACAAAACAAAAAACACAAATTGTACAATACTACAAACTGTATAAAAAAACAATACCGGTGAGATAGTTCCATAAAATACTTGGCATGGGGGAAATATTCTAAAGACTCTTTTGTAGGAGTTGCACTGCTCATGTTAAATTCCGAAAATTTATTTTTCTTATTATAGAAACAAAACTCCCAGATTGGTGTTCTATATCATTTACAGTTATAAAAGCTTAAAGGACTTAGAGCAGCAAGAAAATGTCTGATACCGCCAAAGCCCTGAATTAAGAAAGTAACTATACCCAGGCTAAGTTAATGTTTATTTCCTTATACAACATGCATCTGTGGTTTGGTGCCATGGGAAAATATTTAGCTGTGCTTAAGAAGGCTATAAACAGGGGCACATGTATGAGAAATTACAAAAAATAAATAAAATAAAAACCAAAGCACAATTCTGCCAGAATTTACACTCAGGGTGTATGTCGTGGGATAATACTGGAAGCCTTCTAAATTATTTTCTCATATCGTGGTACACCAAGGATAAGCATTGTGTAGGAAGACCACAAAATAAAAGCGAAGACATAAAATGGGATATATATTTTAAATAATAGGTCATTAACCCCTTAAGGACCAAACTTCTGGAATAAAAGGGAATAATGACATGTCACACATGTCATGTGTCCTTAAGGGGTTAAAAGACCACTAAAGTGACTCAGACCACTTCATCTTAATAAAATAGTCTGAGTACAGCAGCCTGGTGTTTTTAACCCTACAATGCAAAACAATGCGGTTTTGTAGAAATGTTTACATTGCAGGGTTGAACACACAACTAGTGGTTGTCTTGCAGAGAACCACTAGAGATGCTTTAACTGCACTGACCAAAAAAAAGAAAAATGTGGTCACGTGATGTTGCAGCTGAAAGAAAAGCACTGAATTAAATGAGTGATGCTATGAGGAGCATTGGACTGGACCATCACTGGAGGAAGCGAGAGCAGAGCAGCGCAGAAAGAGTCTCAGTCAGGGCCGGATTAACATAGGGCTCATGGACAGGGACGTTTTAGCCGCGAGGCAAACAAGGCATTTTCCAGGGGGCGGCAAAAAACGCCATCTCCAAATGCCCAAGGCAAATGTCTTGTTAGCCTTGCGGCTAACAGACATGCCGGCGGGCTGCTGGGCGGTCGGGTGGCGCTGGCGGGCGGCTGGCGAGGGAGCACTTCCTCTGAGCTGTCTGCTCAGCTCCCTCGCATGCCGCAGAGTGAGGCTGGGAGCCAGAATATGACGTCATATTCCGGCTCCCAGCCTCACTGCGGTGCGCGAGGGAGCTGAGCAGAGTGCTCAGAGGAAGTGCTCCCTTGCCAGCGCCCCCCGACCGCCCAGCAGCCACTGGACCACCAGGGAGAAAGATGCCTGCCTAGGGCAGCACAAAACCAGGATACACCACTGCTTACAGAGCTGCAGCTCCAGGCCCAGGCGCATGGAATAGGCCCATTTAAAAAAAAAAAAAAAATATATATATATATATATATATTTATTTTTGTACTTTTTTTTTTACACGCTACTCTTAGGTTTGCCACCTGACTGGTATTTTACTGTCACAGCCGGTATTTGAGGCTGCCTGGCCGTGCCGGTATTGCAGTAATACCTGAGACATGGGGACACTGGGAGAAATCGGGACACTGGGAGACTAGGGGACTGGGCGACATGGGGACACTGACACTGATACACGGGGACACACTGAGACATGGGGACACTGGGAGAAATGGGGAGACTTGCGAGACTGAGACACTGGGAGACAGGGAGACACTGGGAGCAATTCATCTATACAGCAGAATCAAACTGTGAGTAGTTTGTTGGTGATTTTACAGAATTTTCTCTTATGTCACTCCTTGTGATTTACATCATGTGATGTCACTCATAACCAATTCATTATACAAAGTCTGGTATTTTTTTCAAAGAAAGTTGGCAACCCTAACTACTCTTTACATACTCTTGCTTAAAGGAACACTATAGGGTCAGGAACACAATCATGTATTTCTGACCCTATTATGTAAAAAACACCTTCTAGGCCCCCTGGCCCTCTCTTGCCTCCCTAAATATAGTAAAATCTTACTTGTATTCAAGTCTGCAGCTTCTGGCTCTGCCTCTGAACTGACTCTGTCTGCTGACATAATCAGAAGTGGTGGTCTGAGCAAATTACAATGCTTCCCCATAGGATTGGCTGAGACTGTCAACTAGGCAGATCAGGGGCAGAGCCAGCACAAGTCAAACATAGCCATGGCCAATCAGCATCTCCTCATAAAGATAAATTGAATCAATGCTTCTCTATGAGGAAAGTTCAGTGTCTGCATGCAGAGGGTGGAGACACTGAATGGCAGTGCTGCACACTAGGCAGCACTGCCCCTGGAAGCACCTCTAGCAGCCATCTAAGGAGTGGCCAGTGGAGTTATTTTCTCTGAGAAGACAGTGTTTACTGCAAAAAAACATTGTAAGAGCACTTAATGACACCACAGAATTAAATAAAGCTGTTGGTTTCACAAGTATTTCCAATGATTGTGCTGACAAACATTTTTGAGGTTGTGATGAAAGGAAAGGCTTTACACCTGCCTGATCAATATATGCCTTCAAGAGGAGTCAACCACAATCTATGAGTGAGTACACGTGCTAGATGTTTGGCACTCATAGACTTCTAACATATGGAGGAAGATGGAGCAGAAGGTTCTTATGATTGACAACACTTTGTGCCAGCTAATGTCAAAGGTTCAAATATGCCTCAAATGTGGCCTCCTTGATTTCTGGCCTGAAGGATCAACATCTGGAGTGCTCAATAAAAGGTCTGCCTTAATAACTTGTTAGGTCCCCCTCCCAAGCATTGTCTTAAAATCTATGTATTCTGGAAAAAAATCCACGTCAGTGCTACAGTTACAGTGGGTCCCTGGTATTGTCCATATTGGTTGCCCATTTAGGGAATTCAGAATAGTGGCTAAACAAGGCTGAAATGTCTGTGTTTTTTTTCTAAACACTCACGTAGTTTGCCAGATATTGTATTACGTAGGTCCAAAGAGATGACTTCCAACTATCAATGACCAAGATCAGCTGGAGACCAATGAGGTTGTGAATGAGTTCATCCACTATATACCCAAACAGGTCACAGTTGTCATCACTTAGGAAAAGAATGTTATCAATATACCCTATATGTACATAATTCTCCTGAAGAACAAAAGTCCACTTTTATCTGAATTTGTGCTATTGAGTTTATTATCTTGTTGATAATGTTTCCCCCCATTTCAGACAAGTTATTTGGTACTTCCAGTGTGTTAGTGTTCATATCCTCAATGGCTCTGCAAGCCATTTTAATGAACCATTCAATATGGGAAGACAAACAGGGGGTGCGTATGTGTGCCACTTTGCTTCAAACCTATCTTTGGATGAGGCTCATTATTCTGTTCATCAAGGCAGCTTGGGTCATCCTTGTTTTGGTAGGAGATAAACAGAAATGAGTGACAACTGATTGGCTACACTTCATACTAGCTCATTATTCTGAAGATCTAAGTTGGTATGCTTCATACTAGCATACCAACCCTGCTATTTTTTACTAGGTTGAGGCCCTTAAGTCATGGAGGATCAAAAAATACCAGAGTACACCCATGGATGCCTCTCTAACTTCCTTTCATTCCAACCTCTTCCCACCTTTTATTTCAGGCTTTTTCCTGTATTCCAGCGGGTACTATTTTTTTAATGTTCCAGCACATTACTGCAGTGTTGTGTGTATAAAGGAGCAGGGACATGACACATTGTAATTATTGTGATTTTCTGCTTCTCTAAACTCTTATACAGCATTCAGCGCCGAAGGAGCATGAATGGTCTTTCCCATGAACCTGCTAAACCATACAATTATTTGTGTATGAGTGGGAATTTGGGAACCCATAGGGAAGGGACACTCCATGATCCCTGGTTCCAGACTCTTCCTCGTTAGTCGTTACAAGACTTTTGGCTTGTTATATTAACTCTGAGCAAAACTCATCTATCATGATATACTGACTCTCCTGCCTCAGTGAATTATCCTTGTTTGTAGTCTGCCTGTATGGAGGTTAGCCACTGTACTATTGTTCACTTGTGGGATAGGATATTTCATTTTATTTACATATATACTTGTTGCATTATTTGTATGTGCATTTTACATGATTTATTAAACATTTTAGCATTTCTCTGTTAAGTCTGTCAATTTCAAGTGATAGTTAGTATTGTTACGTTCTGTATTTAGGACCTAACCTATACATAGGCTCCAATCTAAGAGCCTTCCATTTACTGCTGATTGGACAATTACAGTGCTGAAATAACTCTCTCCTTTATGCTCTAACTAAGGAGGAACAAAGAGTAAACACCGTGGTCCATATCTGCAGAAATTTGACGTTGTGGCAGGCTTATGCAATGTATGATCATATAATGTAACTAAATCCCCATTATTATTTTTTTGCCTAGATGAGGTGTTTTTAAAAAAACTTTTAAAAACTAATAAAATCTGTCAACATTGAAGTTGCTGTTTAGTAGATAGGAGAGTGCGCTGGATCTTGTGTATTGTTTACCATATCTGCAGAAATGACATAGTTACATAGTTATATAGTTACATAGTTACATAGTTATATAGTTACATAGTTATATAGTTACATAGTTATATAGTTACATAGTTATATAGTTACATAGTTACATAGTTACATAGTTACATAGTTATATAGTTACATAGTTGTATAGTTACATAGTTATATAGTTATATAGTTACATAGTTATATAGTTACATAGTTACATAGCTGAAAAGAGACTTGCGTCCATCAAGTTCAGTCTTCCTCACATTACCCCAGCAAAATACCCCAGTTTGAGGCACTTCCAATTTTGCAACAAACTAGGAAAACAATTCCTTCTTGACCCCAGAATGGCAGTCAGATTAATCCTTGGATCAAGAAGCTATTATACTACATAAAAAAATATATATATTTGAATATTCTGTGTTTGCAAGTATGCATCTAGTTGCTGTTTGAACATCTGTATGGACTCTGATAAAATGATATAAAAAGGATATAATCTGTGCCATCTGAAATAGGGGAGAAAGCTTGAAATACAAGGTGGGGTGAGGGTGGAATAGAAGGAGGATAGTGCTTATGGGAGGAGGCTGTGAATGTGGGAATAAACTGGTAACACGGAGCTTGGAAACCAGTACAATTTGTAAATTAGGATTGGAACTAGACTAGATTAAGGGAAGGTGAGAGAGGCTAGCAACATAGCCAGAAATTAGAAATCTGAACGCAAACAGCCTGAAAATGTGGGATGACTGCTAAAGCATTTTAAAACAATTTCATAAACAAATGAGTCCCTAAAACACAAAACCCAACCATTAGCTTGTTCAACTCAAAGACAAGAATTGTCGTTAAATCACCCATTGACACAGACTGTAAGGGAAATATATTTGTTGTGCACAACGAAGTGTAATTTGGTAAAGACATAGAATTTTTAATTGGCCTTAGCCTTTTTTTTTTATTATTATGTATATAACGCCCAATTTTACAACGCCCGCTGAATTCAGATATTTAGTTATTATTGTGTTTACTCTAAGTAACCACTATGCAAAGTCATTACCTTTCCGTTGTTTGATTTATTAAATACAGAATATTTCTTTGAATTTCACAGTAATAATATGGTATATTCTAAAATGCATCCATAGAAAGCTTATCCTATGAACCGTGAATTGCGCTGAAATCACTAAGTACAAAATCTAGTTCAAAACAGTCAATTTGGAAAAATGAACGGGTTTGAGCGATGTTTCCAACTTTGCTCTTTTTTTTTTTGCAATTAATTTAGCAATTTGGTAGCTAATGTTGTCCTTTGAAATGATGGGCTGGGTTCTATGGCAAGAGAACTAAATTGCACATCTCCCATTTGGCTTATATGGTAAATTGCTCTTCATTTACAAGAGACGTCGTGCATATCTCTTTTATTACAATCTCGCCCTGGCTTTGATATTCGTAAAGCGCAATAATCAACGTACAGGGAAGCTGCTTTGCTGCATTAAAAAAAGAAAGAAAAAAAAAAAAGTTCTGTGTTCCAGGCTCTACAGATACACATTTGGAAGAGAGCCCAGCACAGAAGAGATTTTGGTTTATGTGAGATCACGGGTGGTCAAGGCAAAGGGAGAAACAGCAGCATGCGCCTTGGGTGTATATGATATACATTCCTAAATGAATAGGATTTGGGAAACAAAACTTCTGACAGCTGATGGATTAGCAACAGCTAACATCACATCCGAAGGTCTTCTTTGGCACTGCCGTAGGGTTTGTCCAGAATCAAATACCACTGTAATTATTATATCACTTTCAACAGCCATGTTTTTACACAATCCCCGTATTTTTTTTTCCCATTTTGCTGCCGATTTCTTCTCTGTGTTTATCTGCCCCCAAGAGCCCCCCAGAATCTCCTTAATCAGCATCTAGCTGGCTGCTGTCACAGCAAGAAAATTGATAGGATCTGCATTGCAGATGAATCACTAGAGCCAGATTAGCTGCTGATGCTGAGGCGTCCTCTTGCAGCTACGCGGTTCGCTGCAATTTCCTTTGTCTTCAGCTGTCTGGCTTGTGTATAGCTAGTCAGACACATTCAGCTGTTGGTGCCAGACAGACACATACCAGCTGACAGACAGTCTCGCTTTTGATGCGCTAGTGCCATCTAGGGGTTGCTAACGGGTACACCATTCCACGTTGAATACAAGACTGAATAAAAGACAAATGGCTCAAGGACATATTTCGCATAAGGCAGCTTTTTTTTTGAAGGGGGGGATGTATGAAAAATAAAAAAAATAAAAATCTGCTAATTTTGAAAAGCAAAGATACATACATTTATTAACGAGTAGCAGAATACAACCGAGACAAGCTAAATAATTTAATGTTAAATGCTTTAAAAAAAAAAGGCATAACGATTTGCATAGACGAAGGTCATATCGTGGTCACAAGACAGCTTCCTGCAGAGAAATGGTTTTCAATGAAGTGGGCATGGTTATTTTTAAACAATTGAGAGGTAGTTAACTATTCAACAGCACAATGGAATGATAGAGATCGGTTTGTAAGAACTACAGAAAATAGTGACTTTATTTCAAAGTAGTCTTTAGAATGTTACACTTTCACCAAAGAATAAAGCAAGTGTCTGCCTCTCTGCTTAATATATGTTAATGCTTTCAGCCAGTACCTGCAAGGGTAGTATTTAAGGCACGTTAAAGAAAGGAAGATGCTATTTAAAGAGGAACTGACACTTCTCTGGAAATTACACTATAGAATAAAACATTGAAAATCACTTAAAAAAAATGTGTTAAACTTTTATTTTCCTCGATGCTCAGTTCTTTTTTGAAGGTATTTTAAAGATTTAGAAAATTGCATCACATTCCAGTTCAGTCTAGGCAGTCCAGGGTAATCATTGCAAATTAGAAGGAGAAATAGAAACATTCAGAGTTATTTACTAAAGTGAGAATTGTTGGGGTGGAATCATGTCAACAACTCAACCAGTGGCGTACATACCAGGGTCGCAGGGGTCGCGGCTGCGACCGGGCCCGGCCCACCAGGGGGCCCGGCCGCCCCTGCGACCCGGTATGTACGCTCTGGGCCAGCCTCTTCTCCTGGGGGGCCCAGGAGCCGGCCACCTCCGGGCCCCCCGAGGCTGGCCCTGCTTACACCCGGCGGGCAGTCAGGCTGGCCGGTGCGCGAGGGAGCACTCTCCCCTTAGTGCTTCCTCTTCAGCTCCCTCGCGCACCGCACTGATACCGGAGCCGGAAGATGACGTCATCTTCCAGCGCCGGTATCAGTACGCGGCGCGCGAGGGAGCTGATGAGGAAGCACTCAGGGGAGAGTGCTCCCTCACGCGCCCGCCAGCCTGACTGCCCGCCGGGTGACCGGCCTCCCAGGAGCCCAGCAGCACCACTGGACCCCAGGGAATCCCCTCAGCACTCCAAAAGGTAAGGAGGCTGGGGGGATTAAATTTAAAAAAAAATGCGTTAGTGTGTGTGTGTGTATTAGTGTTAGTGTGAGTGTTAGTGTGTGTGTGTGTTAGTGTTACTGTGAGTGTTAATGTGTGTGTGTGTGTGTATGTGTGTGTGTGTGTGTGTGTATGTGTGTGTGTGTGTGTGTGTGTGTTAGTGTTACTGTGAGTGTTAATGTGTGTGTGTGTTAGTGTTACTGTGAGTGTTAGTGTGTGTTTGTTAGTGTTACTGTGTGTGTTACTGTTACTGTGAGTGTTAGTGTGTGTGTTAGTGTGAGTGTCAGTGAGTGTGTATGTTGAGTGTGTGTCTGCTAGTGAGTGTCAGTGAGTGTGTTACTGTGTGTGTCTGTTACTGAGTGTGTTACTGTGTGTGTCTGTTACTGAGTGCGTTACTGTGTGTGTCTGTTACTGAGTGTGTTTGTGTTAGTGAGTCTGTTTGATGTCTGTTAGTGAGTGTGTGTTTGTCAGTGAGAGTGTATGTTTTGTAAGTGAGTGTGTATGTATGTCTGTCGCTGAGTGTGTCTGTCAGTAAATGTGTGTGTCTGTTAGCTAGTGTGTATGCATCTGTTCGTGAGAGTGTGTGTGTGTCTTCAGCACTTACCTTTCTCCAGCGTCGGACTCCCTTGGCGCTGGGGATCCCTCCGCCGCTCAACTCCGAATGCGTACGCACGGCAAACCGCCCATAGGAAAGCATTACTCAATGCTTTCCTATGGACGTTCAGTGTCTTAAAATTGCGGAAGCTCCTCTAGCAGCTGTCAGTGAGACAGCCACTAGAGGCTGGATTAACCCTCAGTGAAACATAGCAGTTTCTCTGAGGGTTAAAACTAGAGGGACCTGACACCCAGACCACTTCATTGAGCTGATGTGATCTGGGTGTCTGTAGTGGTCCTTTAAGTGTGTGTGCATCTGCATGCACTGGTGTACATACTGCGGTCGCAGCCCTGCAACCCCTGCGACCAGGTGCCCGCCGCCATGTGTTGCGGCCCCGGCCTGCGCAGAGTAAGTGTGCGGGGGGGGGGCCCTCAGATCAATTTTCGCACCGGGGCCCCATCGGTCATGTGTACGCCTCTGAACTCAACTCACACTGACCTCTCATTGGCTTAACTGAGTACGTACGACTGCAAATAGCTGCTAATTTGGGGGGGCGGAGCCAGCGCCAGAGACAACAAGACGCACATTGCCGCAGCTCCGTCCTCTAAACCCGCTAAAGACCAATACCGGACCAAAAAACACACACTGCTCAACTCTAAAGAGCTCCACGTGTGCCCTACGGTATGGGGAAGAAAACAAAAGTCTCAAGCGGACCCCGGCCAGGGTTCCCAGGATATTGGGGCATACATACGCACGGCCATGCGCACGGCCATTCCCAAATGGCCGTGCGCATTGCCTCATTCGTCGGACGACGACGGCCTGTTGACCGACTTACCTACTGCAGTACCGGCTCGGACAAAGCCCACGTTACTCATGGAGCTGGGAGACACTGCTCCGGCTACGAAAGCCGATATAAAGGCCCTGATGAAGGACATCCAAGCTATGTTTCAGGCTGATATGGCGCAGGTGCGAGGGGAAGTTTCTACGCTTACCAGCAAGGTGAACTCAGTGGAAGAAAATGTCCAAAACATCAGAGCGGCACAAACGACCGCAGATACAGCCTTACACTCATTGCAGCAGCAATATAACGCACTGACAGCACAATTAGCCAATATGAAGGACTTGAGAATCCGGGGAATTCCGAAACGATCACTACAGCCAAACTGCCTCACTATTGCAGACGGCTTATAGCCACCCTCCTCTTGCCTAAACAAACAAAACTACTGGGAGTTGACTCCTGCTTTCGCCTACCCTGGGCCAGCAAAGCACCGAAAGATGCCCCGAGTGATGTACTAATAAAATTTGTGAGAGACTCTGACCGAGGGGTGCTGATGGGGGCTGCGAAAGGCTCTCCAACGGTTCCCTTTGAGGGGGCTCACCTGGCATTTTTCCGGGACTACTCCAGACACACCCTAACATGGACGGAGATCTTTCAAAAAAATCACACAGCAGCTTCAGGACAATTCCATACCATACAAGTGGGGACCGCATCGCCTGCTGGTGGAAAGGGAAGGCAAGATGAACCCTCTTATACATATATCAGATGCTCCGGCTTTCCTCGAAGCTCTTGGGGTGCCGACTACAGCTTTACAAGCGGTGCAAGGCCCAGCGTGGAATGTGGCCAATATCAGACCCTTCGTGCCAAGGGGACTTGAGCCAAGCATCCCCGAACCTCCCGCATGAAGGCGACGACCGCTGCTACAGCGGGACTCTATATTCACACATTTCTGTTCAGTTTTCACTGTATATCTCCATGGTCACATTAACGTGATATACGTTACGTTTAAGTTTGTTTTTACTTTATGTGTTTCCTAGTTTGTAAATACCTATAACTTCCTACTGGCTCTGTAAGCTTACAGTCAGACACCTAGCCTAGAATACACCCCCCCCCCCCCCCTGCATAACTTTAATTGGGACGTGCAAAGCTCTTACACTCGTACAAGCTATTAGTAGCACGCCCCGAGACAGACCTACTACGGCCTGCACTTACACCAGCTGCCACAAAATATGCATTAGGTCACCGACTGCTCCTCTGACCAAGCAACATCTCTTTAGCACAAGTGCCTAAAGTAAAAAATTCACATGCCCAATATTGATAGAGACCAGGGCGCACCCCGCTCTTAACAAGCACCCTCCAGCCCGAACCACACCTACCATGGCGCAGACATGAGGGAACCTAGCAAACAAACAAACCTAAAAAAGGGTAAACATAATGCCTGTGTTATTCTACTATATACTGAAAATGTACCATTGTTTGTTCACCGTCTCTTTAACACAAACTGAAAAGTTCTGTACTTAAATACCCGCAAAAATAAAGAATGAGAAAAAAAAAATGTTTTCTCTTTTTTTACCAAAACTAAAAAAAAATTATTGTGGAGAAAAATACAGCACGAATAGGATATCAAAACCTGTAAAATGCACTTAAATTGTGTTGTTACCAAGTGTGTGCTTGGAGTGTCCTTTTTATGGCTGCTTTGTAACAACAAATATAAAGAAGAGCCCTATGCATTTTAAGTTCATGTTCATAGATTTTACCCGATCAATTTTGCTTACCACTAAAAACAATCTATAGACATAGTTCAAATAAATAAACCAAAACCATATGTAGTCTACCGATACCATAACTGCAGAGGTAAATTTAATCCCAACCCCTTCAGTCTTTGGTCTGTGTCCTGAATGGTTCAAATGTTGTTCTTTAAATCCGTGACTTTAACTAGACTCCACAGAAAATCATTACATGAAAGAAAACATTAGTGGTGACCTTGAGAATGTTGGGAGATTGTGTAACATGCTTATCAGTTCAGGGGAGAGAGGTGGTGTCCTACATGTAGCACCCAAGATGTACGAAACCTAGGACGGTAATATGAACAACATCCCTGAGTTGCACTAATTAAACCTTTTCAGTACTCTTTCAGCTCTACCCAGGAAAGGCAAAAAATAAAAATAGCCCCTTACATCTCTACACTGTGTGTGTGTAGGTGTGGATGTAAGTGATCATTAACCAAGTAGTAATATTGTAAAGCGCTACGGAATCTGTTGGCGCTGTATAGATGGCAATAATAATCATAATAATAGGGGCTGGTGATTCTCCCAGGCTTTTCTTACACCTGCTATTGTGGGGATGGGGTGAATTAATACATATATGGTAAGAAAATGAGTCTCTAAATCCCCAAACCCATATATATATATATATATATATATATATATATATATACACAAATATTTACAAATTCTGGCACTCTTCCCACAAATAAGCACTTAGAAAAATTCAGACCAAGGTGCTTCACAGTGCTAAATATATAAAAAAAAATCCAAAAAATGAGAGCACTCACTGGTTTTGCAAAAGCTGTGTATTCAAGTTCTAGGCAAACAAATCAACGTTTCGACCGTCAAGCGGTCTTGATAAAGACCGCTTGACGGTCGAAACGTTGATTTGTTTGCCTAGAACTTGAATACACAGCTTTTGCAAAACCAGTGAGTGCTCTCATTTTTTTGATTTTTTTATATATATATATATATATATATATATGTGTGTGTGTTATCCCTATGTAACACACCGCTACTAAACCGGTATTCAAGGCGCTTGTCTGCGAAGAACCGAGACTGGCTTGTGTATAACTGAACACCCTACTGTCCTTGAGCCAGAATTGTTTGACTCCATACACTATGGGTGAGCAATTAATACATATCACAATTGAACTATAATAATAGCGGAATATGCTATGTGCTGTTTTGTTTCTTCGTTTTATTATTTTTTGGAAAATATGCCAAAGACATATATTTGAGCTCTTGAATAGATTATGGTAACTCTGAGTTGTTTATTCTGCACACACTTTTGCTTGTTTTCTATTTTGCTGTACTTTGGAGGCATATACAGTATACACAGGTATTTTGTAGTGTTTATTGGATAGGACCTGCCAAAAATAGGGTACATTAGCGTTATACTAATATACAGTAACTAAATCCCTATTATTTCTGCCTATGTTAGTGTTTTTGGAGAGACTGCTGCATTATGTGATCTTTGTGGCTGCTGTTTGGTGGGTGGGTGGGTGAGTGAGCCGGCTCTTGTATGTTTATATATATATATTTTAAAAAAATACAATTTGTAGTGTGTGTGTGTGTGTGTGTGTGTGTGTGTGTGTGTGTATGTGTGTAAAATAACAGATTAAATTACTATCTTGTAATCTATCCTTTGGCCTTTACATTGAAAAAATCTCTTCAAAACTTTACCCAAAACTAGGTGCCCTGTACATAAACAAATCCTGCCTATGCCCTACAGTAATGAAACAGATAGTGCAACAAATGCTAATCTATCATCTATTATGGGGATGTCGTGTATACACCTTCATCGCAAAGCCACCTTCATAAACTTAATACATTATATAATTCGTTCTTCCACTTTGTATTCAAATGTAATTACTTTACCCACCATTGTGACATGTTAAAATAGCTAAATTGGCTGTCACTGGAATCCCGACGCACTCTTCATCTTTCTAGTCTTGTGCATAAGAGTTTTTCCGGGAAGCTCTCCCCAGCTCTTTCCACTTCCTATAACCTCCGATCCAGTACTAGCACGATATTTAGCATACCGCAATACAAAAATAAAGTGGCTCGATCCTCATTTCCCTACAGAACACCGCAATTATGGAATAACCTCAGGGACACAATCAAATCTTCATTCAATCTAAAATCTTTTAAGAGATCTATGGCTATATACCTCAGCACAGAATTTACCTGTCATGGTTGAATATATTTATCACCTGTTATATGTTAACCCCTTAAGGACCGCTGACGGTTCAGGACCGTCAGCGGTAAAACGTGCGTTTGGACCGCTGACGGTCCTGAACCGTCATAACGGTTTTGGGCAACTTACCTGATCGCCGTCGGTCCCACGGCGGCGATCAGTGCTCCTCCCGGTCCAGGGGGACTGCCTGTCTGCCCGGGCAGTCCCCCCTCGGCAGATCAGGACCCCACGGCCATGTGATCACTCGATCACATGACCGCAATAGGTGTCTGTGTATCTGCCTGCAGGGGGACTGTCTGTGCTGACAGGCAGTCTCCCTGCAAGTAAAAAATCATAAAATAAAGTTAAAAAAAAAAACAATCAGTGTAAAAAAAAAAATAATATGTATATATATATATTATATATATACATGTATTATATCTATATATACACACCTATATATAATATATGTATATATATAATGTCATACTAAGTGTATTTTTATATTTATATATACGTATATTAATATAAAAATACACTTATATTTAAATTACACACGAATATATACAATATATATAATAACTATATATATGGTATATATATATTATTATAAAATACAAATAATATGTTAATAAAAATAAATAACAAAAAATAAAAATAATTTTTAATAATTAAAAAAAATTATATATATATATGCAATTTTATTCTAACAGTATTTTGATATTGATATATATATATTTATATCAAAATACACTTAGAATGTAATGATATATATATCTATGTATAAATAAATAAATAAAAATAATATGAAATATACATATGTCCACATACATAATTACATAAATAATTTCATAAATATACACGTAGACGTCAAATATATAAATATGTATATATATTAAAATTATACGTGCATATTTATGTAATATTTTTACCTAATTAAGTAATTTTAATGATTGCAATTTGAGGGACCTGCCTGCCAACCCAGGCCGAAAGTCCAGATAATTTAATTTGCTAGCACTGTGTTTAACCCTGTAACTTTCTATGACACCCTAAATCCTGTACATGGGGGGTACTGTTTTACTCGGGAGACTTCGCTGAACACAAATATTAGTTTTCAAAACAGTAAAACATATCACAGCGATGATATTGTCAGTGAAAGTGAAGTTTTTTGCATTTTTCACACACAAACAGCTCTTTCACTGAGGATATTATTGCTGTGATATATTTTACTGTTCTGATACACTCATATTTGTGTTCAGCGAAGTCTCCTGAGTATAACAGTACCCCACATGTAGATGTTTTATAGTGTTTGTGAAAGTTACAGGGTCAAATATAAGGCTTGATTTAACTTTTTTTTTTATTGAAATTTGTCAGATTGGTTAGGTTGCCTTTGAGAGCGTATGGTAGCCAAGGAATGAGAATTAGCCCCATGATGGCATACCATTTGCAAAAGAAGACAACCCAAGGTATTGCAAATGGGGTATGTTCAGCCTTTTTTAGTAGCCACCTCGTCACAAACACTGGCCACAGTTAGCGTTTTTTGCATTTTTAACACACAAACAAATATAAATGCTAACTTTGGCCTGTGTTTGTGACTAGGTGGCTACTAAAAAAGACTGGACATACCCCATTTTGAATACCCTGGGTTGTCTACTTTAAAAAAATATGTACATGTTAGGTGTGTTTCGGGCATTTATGACAGATAACGGTGTTACAATGTCACTATTGATACATTTAAAATATATATATATTGAAACAGCAATTTCCTACTTGTATTTATAGGCCTATAACTTGCAAAAAAAGCAATAAAGCATGTAAACACTGGGTGTTTTTAAACTCGGGACAAAATTTTGAATCAATTTAGCAGTTTTTTTCATTAGCTTTTGTAGATAAGTAAAAGATTTTTCAAGTAAAAGTTCAAAAACATGTTTTTTTTTAATTTTTCACCATATTTTTTTTTTTTAATACAATATATGACATAATACAAATAATGGTATGTAAAGAAAGCCCTTCTCGTCGTGAAAAAAACAATATATAACTTGTATGGGAACCGTAAATGAGAGAGCGGAAAATTACAGCTAAACACAAACACCACAAAAGTGTTAAAACTGCTCTGGTCCTTAACGTACAAACATCGCAAAAACAGGCCGGTCCTTAAGGGGTTAAATTTATATATGTGTGTGTATATATATATATATAGTTTGTATATTGTATTTTTTTGTAATACTGTACCCTATTGTAACAATGCAATGTGTTGTAGACCCAGGACATACTTGAAAATGTGGGTAATCTCAATGTATCCTTCCTGGTAAAATATTTTATAAATACTAATAAATACATATATCCCCTTGTTCTTATAGCTTTAACCAATTAAACATAACAATATTAATGATAACAAAAAAGTGGTGAATGGAGTGTCCCTTTAATATTGTCAGGTTCCCTTTTCTGTACTTTTTTTTTCTGAACTGTACTTTTTATACACCAAAAATGTGTTTTATTGAACTAACAATCAACTTTCAAAACATAAAATTCTTTAGCTGTGCAATTTCAGTATAAATCTTGCAATTATAACTTAATTTACAAGTAAGTAAATCGTGGTAAATAGAAAATTTTCAGACTTTTAAATTTCAAACTTAAGAGCATGAAACAGATGTTTATCTTTGAAATAAATAAATCACAGCTACAAATGTTGTTGCAGAGGTGAAACATAGTAGATTAAATGGACACTCCAGTCTCCTAAATCTCGTCAGCTTCCTGGAGTGCTTTATTTGTGAAGAGTGTGCCATCTCGTTTCCATTTTACAAAAAGTGCAGACTTCAATAGAAATTGGCACGTTGATAAATTAACCTTGTTACACCCCCACTGGCTGTCAATCAGACAACTAGTCCTGTAACTTCCTGGTTGTTTAGCTCAGTGGAGCTAAACTCAAGGGGCAGCAATTGCCCAAAACACATGCCTTGCAAAGACTTCTCATTAATATGCATTGGTAAGTTTGTGATTGCACAACCACATAAAGTCTGGGCGAGGTTAGAAGGAGACGGTTTGCCAAGGCTTCAAATTTAAAAAAAAATGCTTAATTAAATACATCCATATATTCATTGTGGTTATATCTACTAAACATAGCTTACATGCATCCATCGAGTTCAGCTTTCTCACAACTGTTTTTGCTTTTGATCCAAATGAAGGCAAATAACCCAATTTGAACTTCCAATTTTGCAATAAACTAAGAAAACAATCATTCTTGACCCAAGAATGGCAGGCAGATCTCCTTGGACCAAGAAGCAGTTACCCAACAAATGAAACATTTAATCTCTGTATATTATGTTTTTGCAAGTATTTATCCAATTGCTGTTTAAAATTCTGCCGTCTTCCACCTACTCTGGACCCAAGACCAGTATCCAGCTTCCAGTAGATAGACCTCTCTTATATCCAGAGAGCAGGAACAGGAACAAGCTCTTATCAGAGCGGAGTCATTATACCCTGATTATCTCCCAAACATGAGCCGAAATGTCATGAAGGTACAAGATGATCTGTTTAATGCGCACAAAGGCATTTATTTTATACACATTTACAGGCCATAGGCACACCCCCTGGACCTAGTGGTAAACTGGGACAAAAGGGACACAAACCAATGGGAACAATAATTAACACAGTAACACTCCCACATACCCAGTAAAAATCCCTCCCCTCTATCCTGGAGATAATTGGCTTAAGTTGCTGTAGTAAACTCAATTATCTCCAGGTACAGAAAATATTCCTAAGTTGAAACTGTAACAAAAATAACGAGCAAGATGACCGCGTAAATCTTTGCTCCAGCACATGGGCTCCACAACATTAGAAAAATAACGATCAGGAACGGCATATCAAACTTTCTAAAACCTACTCACCCGCAATGGCACAACCCAAACCTAAGAAAACCGCCGCAAAGGCGGATAAATTGAGCTTTTTCAGCCAAAAAGGAGCGACAGCATCTGAGGCTGCACGGCTGCTTCCACCTGGAAATCAACAGCAGACCAAATCAAGCAAGAGGCACGAGACCTCTCATCCAGAACCTCCCAGGTGCATCAACACTGCCAGGACTTAACGTCTCAACAAGAAGAAACAAAAGACCACCTTAACAACTTACAACACCAACTAGAGGCAATGGAAGTATGCATGGCGGACTACGAAGATAGGGCACGACGAAACAACCTACAAACAACCTACAACTAAGAGGTGTCCCAGAGTCAATACTCCCAGACGACCTGCAGGTCTATGTGAGAGGCCTCCTCCACTCATATGCCCCACGCATGCCAGCAGACATACTCCTCGTCAACAGGGTACACAAACCCAAATACCTACCGGACTCCACTCCAAGAGACGTCCTCCTCCGGGCACACTACTTCCACATCAAGGAGCTTGCCCTCAGAACCTACCGCAGCAGACCGAACCCGCATGAGGATTACCCCACGGTACGCATCATGGCGGACCTCTCCACGGCAACACTTAGACGACAACGAGAGTTCCAAAAGATTACAACTACTCTCCGAGAGCAGGAAATTCGTTACAGATGGGGCTACCCAACCAAAATTATTCTCACATGAAATGGAGAAACGAAATCCCTCTCTACCCCGGAGGAAGGCCTAAAAATGCTCACAGACTGGGGGTTACCTGCTCCGACATCAAAGAGGCCATTGCCCTCCTACAGAGAGGCCCGCAGGCCCTAGATGATCTAATCGAACTGTAGGACTGAGGTACACCTTGACACAAAATTCCTACGACATATACGATAAGTAAACCCACCAGTAATAATGTTTAATTTGTTTGAGTTAACAAATATATGTTTGTGCATATAACCTAAAGAACACCCGGGCAGTTAGCTGAAGGGCCACGCAGTCTTACACCCACCATATACCCGTTACACAGAGCTAATGCCACTCCGGTAGCCAGACCTACAAATCGGGGCAACAAAGCAGCTTAGACGTTAACAGTTAAAACTAGACGGGGGGGGGGGAGACACTGCGGCCTTTAATCGCTATTACCCAACTCCCACAATCCTAAGATAAACAGTTAAATCCCCATAAAGGGGCCATCAGGGCAAACTGGGTGTCCAACAGCTAAAGAGCGGACCAGCCCGATGGTGGTAATAACATTCCTCCCAAAAAAAAACCCAAAAAACAACGATGAACAGAATGGGGAGGAAAGATCACATGCACACCCATTCCACAGGTTTACACATAAGGCAGGTAGCATAACATAGCTACCTGATGCATTATTCTGTTATAACACAAGCTGTACCTATCGCAAAGAATGCTTGGAAAATGTTTATGTATCTTGTTTATGCAATATATTACTAATATATACGTTCCTGTTAAACTCACTATTAAGATGGAGCCCAAGCAGCCACTGCTTGGAAGTTTACACTCACACCCCCCAGGTGTGACTAACGCACCGGACCCCCCCAGGTCCAAGCACCCACATTCTACACCACCTCGCGACACCCTCCCTAACAACCCTAACCCTACTTTGTTCGACAGCAAGAAATAGGCTATACCTTACAAACAAGCCTTTGTAATTCTTGGCACCCTCCACCCCAGCCATCAATACCGACCACCATGAGGCTATACACGCACAATGTTAAAGGGATTAACACACCCCACAAATGGCGCATACTGCTTGAAGATTTGAAACGTAATAGGGCAGACATAGTCTGCATACAAGAAACGCATTTTCTTTCAAACCGCATCCCCACATTTGCCACAAGGGACTACCCGCACCAACTCCATGCGACCCACACCTCCAAATCAAGAGGAGTATCTATCCTCTTCCATAACTCCCTTATGGTCGAACCTCTCCACACCAAAATCGATAGCCAGGGAAGATTCATCATAATCCATTGCTTGATCAATAACAACCCACTCATGCTAGTGGGCCTATATAGCCCCAACGACCACCAACACAATTTCCAACACAGAGTCCTCACAAAACTGCCGGCCAACACCAATGCCCCAGTACTTATATATGGAGACTTAAACCACACGATGGACTCACGTATAGACACCACAGTCCCTCAGACCTCAGACAGACATCTCACACTTAAACGTACCAACGAAGCATTTGCAAAACTACTACACGACCATGGACTGTACGACGTCTGGAGAACACTCCACCCTACAGACAGAGAATACACCTACTATTCACAAGTCCATAAAACTTACTCCAGAATTGACTACATCCTCTCATCGGGACCCCTCCTCCAACAAATAGAAGACTGTTCGATAGATAACATAGTGTGGTCAGACCATGCACCCATTTTAATGACACTACAAGACCAATACCAACATAGGGGCAAACCCCCCTGGCGCCTCAATGACACACTATTGAACGATGACACATTTACACATCAACTCACGCAACAACTACAGGACTATTTTGAACTTAATGACACCCAAGATGTCTCTGTGGCATCCATATAGCAGGCTCATAAAGCAGTCATGAGGGGAACACTAGTTAGCCGAGCATCCTATCTAAAACACAAGCGAGAAAAGGAACATATAGACCTCTTAAGGAAACTCCGAGATACAACAACCACTCACCTTTTGAGACCCTCAGATACACACACTGACACCATTAAACATATAACCAGCCAAATCAACCGCTTGAATCTTGACAAAACAGCTTACATGCTCACTAAACTGAAAATGAACACGTACGCCCAAGGCAACAAGACCGGGAAACACCTGGCATTGATGCTCAAACAAAAACAGGCAAACTCAAAGATCCCATACCTAATAGCAAAAACAGGGGAGAAACTCCTCAACCCACAAGATATTAACGATGAGATGGCTGCTTACTACCAAAACCTGTACAACCTAAAAAGTGATATCACTGTGCACCAACCTACGGAACACAATATAGACACCTTCCGTCAAAGGACGACACTACCGACGCTCTCAAAGACCCAAGCACAAGCCATACAAGACCCAATAACTACACAAGAAATCTTAGACACAATACAAGCACTCCCACCAGGGAAATCACTGGGCCCAGACGGCCTAACTAATCTATATTACAAACAATTCACACCAATCCTAGCCCCTTATCTAAGAAAACTGTTCACTCACATCCTCAACATGGGGACTATGCCAAAGGAAATGCTGATGGCACATGTTGCCACCCTCCCAAAGCCAGGGAAGCCACCAGATAGGAGCCAAAACCTCCGCCCAATATCACTACTGAACACAGACGTGAAGCTCATTGTAAAGATTTTCTCTAACGGACTAGCACCCATCATCCCGACATTAATTAACAGGGACCAAGTGCGGTTTGTAGGGGGTAGGCAGGGAGCAGACGGCACACGCAAACTCCTAAACATGCTCCATGGGATGAGAGGAGGAAGGGTCCCAAACGTTCTACTCTCCTTAGACGCAGAAAAAGCCTTTGATAGACTCCACTGGCCCTTCCTTCTCACAGTGCTTCAAAAATTAGATTTCCCACATCAATTCATATCAATAATTGAAGCGCTATACTCAACCCCAACGGCACGGGTGGTAAATGGGGGATTCATATCTAAACCATTCTCCATTTCAAACGGTTCCAGACAAGGCTGCCCCCTCTCCCCCCTAATCTATATATTGGCGCTAGAACCCCTGACGCAACTAATCAGAGTCACGCTCAAGGGTCAAGAATACAAACTATCCCTTTTTGCTGATGACATCCTCCTAACATTGGAACAACCCCTTATATCCCTGCCAAATTTCCACCAACTCCCCAACCAATACAGACGCTGCTCTTATTACAAATTAAACATTGCAAAAACCCTAGCCATGGGGATCAATGTTCCGACACAGGATATGGCGCAATTAAAAACCAACTTCACATATGACTGGAGGCATGATCACATAAAATTTCTAGGAGTATACTTCACGCCCACACCTATCAAGCTATTTAAAGTAAATTACATCAAACTACTTGGTGAAATCAGAACACTGCTGCAGAGCTGGAAAGGAAGATTTATCTCCTGGGGAGGAAGAATAAACTCTGTGAAAATGATTGTCTTACCTAAAATCCAATATTTACTTAGAACACTTACAATTCAACTACCTCACAAATATTTCCGGGACTTGCAGAACCTCCTAAGTGAATACATCTGGGAAGATAAAAAACCCGTGTGGCGAAAACAACAATGTACCGAACATTTGCCAGAGGCGGGATGGGTCTACCAGACATAATGGGATACTACAGAGCAACACATATAGCATCCCTATTAGATTTACTAGCCTTAACAGAAACCTGGCTCTCCCCCTCTGACACTGCCACCCCTGCATCTTTGTCCTTCGGTGGTCTCCAACTTACCCACAACCCAAGAAACTCTTAATGTAAAGGTGGTGGTGTTGGGTTTCTCGTCTCCGCTCACTGCTCTTTTAAACCTCTTCCCACCCCCCCTTCCCTCTCTTTCCGTAATTTGAAATACACTCAATTCGCCTTTTCAAACCCTTCTCTGCTAACATTGCTGTTATTTACCGTCCCCCTGGTTCCCCTCCTCTCTTCCTTGACCACTTTGCCGCCTGGCTACCCTATTTCCTCTCTTCTAACATTCCATCCCTAATTCTCGGGGACTTCAATATTCCTATAAACCCACCTTTGACCTCTGCAGCCACTAAACTACTTTCAATTACTTCCTCCCTCGGGCTATTGCAGTGGGCAAATTCTCCCACATGACAGTATCTAAAATCTGCAACACTCCATATCCACTCTCTGATCACCACCTATTATCATTTGCTCTCGCGTACCCCCTCACCCAACAACCTCAGCCTAACCCCCCTCAACTCAGGAGGGACCTTAATTCTCTTGATCTCCAACAGTTGTCAGCTGACATTGATTCACAACTGCTGTCCATCCCTTCCCTCTCCTGTCCTTCACTGGCCATCTCCATATATAACTCTACTCTTACATCTGCCTTGAACACTGCAGCGCAACTCCAAACAAGCACCTCAAGGAGGACCCGCCCCCAACCATGGCATACTAAATCAACACGCTACCTGCAAAGATGCTCCCTTTGTGCTGAACGCTCCTGGAGGAAGTCTCGTATCCAATCAGACTTTCTCCATTATAGATTCATATTGTGTTCATACAGTGTAGCCCTTGCCCTTGCCAAACAGTCCTATTTTTCCTCTCTCATTAGTTCATGTTCCCGCAACCCCAGGCGTCTCTTTGACACCTTTAATTCTCTTCTTCGCCCTGCTGTGGCCACCCCCAAAACTAACCTTACTGCTGATAACTTTGCATGTTACTTCACTGACAAGATTGAACAGCTAAGGAAAGAATTCTCCCCTCCTTGCCTTTCTGTTTCTCAATCACACATAGATCATGCCTTTTCTACCCTTCAGACATTCTCCCCAGCTACTGACACAGAGGTGGCTGCTCTTCTTTGCTCCTCTCGTCCCACCACTTGCCCGCTCGATCCTGTCCCATCTCACCTTATCAGATCTCTCTCCACTTGTCTTGTGCCTTCTCTAACACACATCTTCAACTGCTCGCTCTCTTCTGGCATCGTCCCTGCTGACCTTAAACATGCCACTGTAGTACCTATACTAAAAAAAAATCCCTCGACCCATCCACCCTCTCTAACTACCGTCCCATATCCCTGCTCCCTTTTTCCTCAAAGCTTCTGGAAAGACTTGTCTTTACCCATGTGTCTCATTTCCTCAATTCCAACTCTCTCCTTGAGCCCCTTCAATCTGGCTTCCACCCTCTCCACTCTACAGAGACTGCCCTTATCAAAGTTACTAACGAGCTAATCACAGCTAAATCCAAAGGCCACTACTCCATACTAATTCTTCTTGACCTCTCAGCAGCCTTTGACACCGTTGATCATGCTCTCCTTCTTCAAACTCTTCAATCGCTTGGTCTCTGTGACTCTGTCCTCTCGTGGTTTTCCTCTAATCTCTCCCAACGCTCATTCGGTGTCTCTTTTTCTAATGATACCTCCTCCCCTCGCCCTGTCTCGGTTGGAGTCCCCCAAGGCTCCGTCCTTGGTCCCCTTCTATTTTCTCTTTATACTGTGGTGCTATATTTGGCAAACTTATTACCTCTTGGCAAACTTATTACCTCTTTTGGATTCCACTGCCACCTGTACGCTGATGACGCCCAGCTATATCTCTCCTCCCCGGACCTCTCCCCTGCCGTCCTGCAACGTGTCACTGCTTGCCTTTCTTCCATCTCTGACTGGATGTCCTCCCGCTTTCTGAAACTCAATCTCTCAAAAACTGAGCTCCTTGTCTTTCCTCCTCCTAATACTGATCCTCCTCTTTCGCTCTCCCTTCAAGTTTGTGGAACCAACATCAGTCCATCCTTGCAAGCGCGCTGTCTTGGCGTCACACTTGACTCTGGTCTCACCTTTGAGCCTCACATCCAGCATGTTGCCAAATCCTGTAGATTCCATCTTAAAAACATAGCCCGCATCCGCCCCTTTCTTGCACCAGATACTACCAAGGAGCTTGTCCATGCTCTAGTAATTTCCCGCATTGATTATTGTAATCCTCTCCTGATTGGTCTTCCCAAAAGCCGTACTGCACCCCTACAGTCCGTAATGAACGCTGCTGCTAGACTGATTTTCCTCTCTAGTCGTTTCTCTCACACCTCACCCCTCTGCCAGTCCTTACATTGGCTTCCTGTATGCTATAGGAGTCAATTCAAGGTACTAACGCACACCTATAAAGCACTGAACAACTCTAGCCCCTCTTATATCTCCTCACAGATCCATAGGTATGTCCCTTCTCGGTCTCTCCACTCTGCCCGTGACCACCTCCTGTCCGTTGTCCGCACCCGTACGGCCAACTCGCGCTTGCAGGACTTCTCGCGGGTGGCTCCCTTCCTATGGAATAGCCTGCCTACCGCCATCAGACTCTCCCCTAGTCTTGCATCTTTTAAGAAGTGCCTTAAAACCCATCTCTTTAGGAAAGCTTATGGCCTCCAAGACTACCCCTGCCTCACATACCTGTCTCTTGCCCTCTCCTAAAGGGCAGCCCACCTTATTTGATTGCAAATTCCTGTCCTAATGTGTTTTACACCCCACCTCCTATAGAATGTAAGCTCGATTGAGCAGGGTCCTCTTCAACCTATTGTTCCTGTAAGTTTATTTGTAATTGTCCTATTCATAGTTAAATCCCCTCTCATAATATTGTAAAGCGCTACGGAATCTGTTGGCGCTATATAAATGGCAATAATAATAAAAATTATAATAATCCCAGCAACAACATGAACCAATGGCATGGACAGAAATGGAAAAGAATTACACGAATGGTCTCTCCATCTCAGTTTTAGCCTGGCTACCTAAATCCCAAAGACCAAAACTCACTGGAATGCTGCCCACAACAAGACTCACCATCTCAATATGGGACAACTACAGGAAACGTATGGGCAACAATGCCCTAGCATCCCCTGTCCTCCCACTGGAATCGTTGAGACTACTTATACCGGACTTTAACTACAAACTTTGGCATCGACACGGCATAAAATCGCTCTCACAGCTACTACAAGGCTCCCATCTGAAACCATTCCCAGCCCTCCAGCTCAAATACACACTACCCATAACAGCTATGTTCTCATACAGACAATTACATTTCTGGCACGCCCTGCAATTGAAACAAATGCTCACCCAAGACGCAGACCAAAACTGGCACGCCATTGAACAAATCTGTACAACAACCAAGCCAGCCAGAAAACTCATCTCAATCGCTTACACATCAGAAAACCTCAGGCCCCAACGGCACCCCCCCTCCTTCATAACTGCATGGGGAAAAGACATCGGACACCAACTCTCCAAAGAACAGTGGCAAACTATCTTCAAGACACACAAACAGCTCACTCTATGCACGACCCACCTGGAACTAACCCGAAAATTCTTACACAGATGGTACCTAGTCCCCACACGTCTCAAACACAGCTTCCCCACCACATCAGATGTCTGCTGGAGATGCCAGAAGGACAAGGGTACCATGCTGCACATCTGGTGGTAATGTATGGAGCTACATCAATTCTGGACACAAACTGCGAACCTAATAACCAAATGCACGGGGACACGGCTACCATTTAAGCCCCAAACATCCCTTCTCCTTCTATTACCGAAAGGAACACACAAACACCTGACATACCTCACCTTCCATATCATCATAGCTGCTCTCACTAACATAAGTAGAAAATGGAAGCAATCCACCCCCCCACAATCACTCAATGCATCGCAACAGTAGACACCAACAAAATCTACGAAACCATGGCCAGGCGAACGCAAACAGCAGCCCTATACTGGCCCAAAGCATGGGAAACCTGGGAACAACATAAACCCAACCAAACATGAACCTAAGTAACCCTACCTATAGCACACTATAGACACCAATACAATACAATCAAGCCTCCTTGACCAGAGGCAATACGCGCATCACCACCCCCCACCTCCGCTAACACCAACTACGAATGAAGGCCAATCCCCAAGTCAGCCGTAGCCTTCTCAGCTGTTACCAACTGTTACCGCTGCCTTTCCCCCCCCCGCTCAAGTCCCCCCCCTCATCCCCACCCTACAACGGCCCATGGAACAACAGCCCATTGAACACAAAAACATGCACGGCCGCTCAGAATGCGGAACCCTAACAACTCCCACCTCTGGGACAAGGCGGTACGAGAGCAAAGGCACCGCGCTATGTGAGCCACATTGACGCACTAAAGGACACACTAACACAACCACTAAAAGGCATGTAATACAATGTGTACCACCTTGCAAGGTGGTTCGAATGTTTAAATCAATGTTTAAATATATGAATACACAATGTTGCAAACTGAACAGCTCCTTCTCGTACCATACCAGGGCTCCCCTATCCCCTTCCCCCCCAATTGTTTTCTGTACCCTTACCCAAATCATAAGCATACTGAAATTATGAAAAATGTTTTCTCCCCCCCCCCCAATCTTTTTTCTGTACCCCTTTGACGATACGAAAAACAATAAAAATTGTCAAATTAAAAAAAAATGCATAACTTATGTTTCACAGAATTGAACCCCCACATGTGACATATCCCCAGATAGCTTGGATCTGAGCGCCCAATGTAACAGTGCTAAGATCCCACGAACATAGTCAAATCGCCATGGGCGATGGCTTTCCTGCCCAAAACAGTTCCACAGAATTTGGCTGTGCAGCCGGTCTATTTCCCATGTTAAAGTCAGTTCAAATAGACGAACGGCAACCGTTCGTGCGCTGAAGTTCAGAGAAGGTAAAGTTCAGCGGTGTTCGTGCCGTTGCGTGTCCGATTTGAGCTCCGTGAACGTGACAACCGAACACTGCTGAACGCGTTTGACTAAACAAGATGGCCGCCGCCACATGTTCAACTATACGAACGGCGACCACCCAGCCGTTCTTCAATTAGCTGCGGATAACCGCAGCTCCTGGGAGTCTGGGGTCTGGCTGTTCGTATAAATGAACACCATAGACACAATCCATTCGGTAGTCCTATAGACTGAACTGGGGAAAAAAGACACAAACAAAATCCCTTTCTCCAGTCTGTATCCCAGTCTAATACATGGGCCATAGTCCTGGGGCAAGAGGCTGGCAACCAAGCCCCTCCAAAAACTCATGGCAAATTCACAGGAAAAGGGGAGTTTGTCACAGCGCATATAGGTAAGGTTACCATAGTCTATCTTTGGTGATCAAGGGATCTATTTTCAGACGCTGTGTAACACCAGATCAGCCATTAATTAATTGCATATTGTTGGGTTTGTGCCCAATGTGCAGGAATAATAGATCAGTCTGTATACTGGAAGTCCCTGCCAAAAGATCCCTCCCATATCATATTTTCCACTGTATGCTTGCACGGGGGTAATTCATGTACTATGTCACATGATCATAACATTATGGTCTATTTTCTTGTCAGTGGTGGGAGAGATGCCCGTCAGTCCGTGTGGGTGGTACCGTATATTACCTGTAAGATTAATAAGAGGCTCCATTGATTAAAATGATTAATGCTTAGCTTTTGTAAATATCAAATCATTTTACATGATGTTTTATGGGTTTTTTTTTAGATGTATTCTAAATATTTATTTTAGCATGTTTTATGAAATCCAAGTAACAAATCTTTATTTTAAAAACCCATGTTATTGCAAATCACTACATGCATTCGTCATACTTTTCAAGAAAATCAATTTGGCTGATAGAATGAATCACAATGCTGCAATTAAAGTTGTGTGAAAACAGCTGTACTTAATTGCAACTAAGTTTTAACTGAACTGCAGATGAAGTTAGATGCTAATAAGAAAACAAAAAATAAAAAATGCTGCTAAGATACTAGTGGTGTTTGGGGAAATTTAAATTTGGGGTATCATTATATGGTTATGGCGAATTGGAGGTATCCTTAGGATGATTAGGGGTACCAGATTTAGAATTTTGGTTGCCTGGTTTGTTTCAAGAACCCAAGATCAAGTGAACAAATGGGTTTTGCTTGTAAATCATGAGCGAATTGCTGAGTGATCAACTTTTGTTTCTGATTTGCATAATTTTACCAGTTAACCAATGACAGTCAGGTGGTTGTGCAAATATACATGAAACCAAATTTGCCCTCGGTGAATAGCTGAATGGTTTAACCCCTTAAGGACCAAACTTCGGGAATAAAAGGGAATCATGACATGTCACACATGTCATGTGTCCTTAAGGGGTTACATTTGTTTGGAACTTGTAAGAAAACTATTTTAACAACCGAATCGCACTCAGCAGCCGGACAGCTCTAAGTAAATAGACTGCAGTATCTTACCCGTAACTAAAACATGAGGCATTCACCAAAAAAAATAAAAAAGACTATTTTTAGTTTTGTCATACAAAACAACACAACAAAGAAAAACTGCTCTATAGAATTAAGATAATTCCATTATTGTTTCTTTCGCATGTTACCCAGTCTTTAATTACCACGCCATTCTCTTGAAGATCGTTCTAGCAATGGTCTGTCAACTGGAATTGAATAAAATATAGACAGAATTTTCACACAAACAATTGAGAAATCGAAAAAGAAAATCAAACTGATTAACAATTGTTCTGATTTCTTTTTCTATAGAAATATCTGTTATCTATGTATAGTCCCATTTAACTGGAATTTGAAGGTCCACGCATAGCTTATATGTGTTTATTGTCAGGAAGTCTGAATTAAACTGTTTCCTTAACCATAACATGTTTCAACTAAATGGTACCTTGTAGTTGGTAACTTTGAAGTAAAAACGAGATGATTCTGAATGTCTTTGGAAGCAGACTTTTCGATGAATACACAGTCTGTACTAAACAGAAAACTCTTTGATGTCAGAAAACCATTTGCTTGCATCTATACCTATTTTATTCTAAATAAAAAAAAAAAATTGCATTGGGAATATCAGTGATTGTAGGAGCTAATTCAGCCAGACTAGCTGATTTGAGCCATCTGTTCATAATGCAATTAAATGACTGCCCCGTAATCAGGATGGCTCTGCTAATTTCTTTCATCATTCCCAATTTTGGATCCATTAGGACTGAAAGAGATAAATACAGAATTTCCCTTTCCTTCCTATCAGTCTTGTCAACCTGAAAAAAAAAATTCAAATAGTTTTTTTTTATTTTTTTGCTATAAACAACATATTCTCAGATTCACTAAAGGAGGGGGTAAGGCCAGTATGGGAGTGTGCCAGTAATGTAATATTATACCACATTGTTGTTACCACAAATAAAGGGTGTATGTTATCCCAGTGTGTAAGATGAAAGCATACCCAGCAAGGTGGCCTTTACAGACTGCTAACTTGTTTGCTTATGGGCTACAATGCCCTGGAAATCTTGCTTAGTGCATCATGGGTACATTTAAAGTACTATTACCACTACAACCTGCTCTAGTGGTCATAGTTCCAAGGTGCCCTCCCAGAGCAATCTATTAAACTGTTTTAGGATGGTTTGATAAATTACCTGAGTGCCTCAGGTCTTCTCCTACACGAGAAGCCGACTGTGTTTATTGACCTCAGCCCGTCACACACTGGACCGTGGTCATTAATTTGGAGCATTCAAGTGACGCTCTCAGCCAATAAGCATGGCCATGCGCTGCCCAGCTTAGTTCAGTGGAGCTAACTGGATTCCACAGCAGGGAGAATCCGGAAGTTGTCATTGTGACCGAGGGTGAGACTGAGTCTGCAGAGTCCCAGGTAAGTTGTCAAACCGTTCTTAGATTGTTTTTTAAATGACTCAGAGTGTTCCACTGCACTCTTGGTACCATAACCACAGCAGTGGGCTGATGCACATGCAGTCACTACGAACTTCCATCTGCTGTTCACAATGGTGGCTCTATATAAAATATAATAATGTATGAAAAGAAGAACGCTATCCTCACAGGCGGTCACTGGCCTTTCATTTCTCTGAAACAATGGGATCAAACGAGGGCAGAGACTCTCGCAGGCTGACATGATTGGGCAAATATAGCACCACTCTATTATAAAATCTCTGGAATTGTAGTTTACTCTAATATACTTATTCTCTTGCACACATAAGAGCTGCTAGAGGTTGAAATGGATGTATGGAGGAATATTGTGTTTTGGTATTTACAAAGAAACAGAAATAGTTAGGAACAAATTTCTGAGAGCAGTCATGTGCAGTGCATTCTGGGAATAGGCCGCATGCACTGTTTGTGAATCGCACTGACCGATATTTGCACCGCCTATGACTTTATGCCGACCACATAGAGGTTTGTATTTTGATATTCTGTATCAAATAATATTTGGCAGCAATTTGGTTACCACAATGTATACACGAAATGTATTCATCTACAAAGTGCACGATGCTGTCGTTGCCAAGCAGATGTTCTCTAATTTAACCATATGAGTGCCATACAGGTTAGCAATACATTTACTCATGTACTCATGTATTGTCAATCCACAGGCTCTGGTCAACAAAAAGTTTAAAAGTGCGATTAGAAGGGTGTTGGAATCTCTGATGCTACTGACAAAAACCATGCAACATGCGTATACTACCAGCACAGTAAACGTTTGATTGTTTGGAAGTGTAATAATAACATGAAAGTAATTATATTAAAAGTGGCTAGTATTGCTCATTATTCCAGTCATTAAATGGTTAATTTATTAATGATGTCAGCTAAGAGACCCAGCAGTATTGATATGGTATTGGATGGTTTATTGTCTTTACCTGTGTCGGCAGTGGTACACAAACGCTACCCTAAAGGTATATAAAATAGAAATGTAGGATGTTGTTTTATGACCACATCAGTATTGGCTTCCACAATGCATGTGTTGTGAGTTAGAGTCAAAGGACGAAGGAATTGAAAGCAGACGGATCTAGGTATTTATGAAGGGTTCATTTTTTCGCATTGTGTCACATAGCAAGATCACAATTCGTAAATATTTCAACTTCTCTACAAGGAATCTATAAAAGGTAACTAACTGCTTTTTAAGAACCATTAGTTGCCATAACAACCTTTTAAATAGTGGAATGCAAAAAAAAAAGCATAGACAACCTATTCTAACCTCTAAATTATAAATCCTAACAAACTTGATAGTGTGGGTGGTTTTCCATCTACCGCATTAGTGGAACAACTTTGCATAAATTACTAGCAAACCATAATTATATTATTGGATAATTATTATTTTTTTCATTTTGTATATTAAAAAACATCTGGCCTGCGCAAAGCAGATTAATTATATAATGATCAAGAACAAAATGTTGACTGTAAATCACTTTAATTCGATAAAGAATTATTGAATAATCTTTTACATAGAAGGTATCAATATATTATTTATCACTCTAAAATAGAAGAAAGAAAAAAAAAAACATATAACTGTTTGGAGAAAATACACATTTATCAACATTAACCCCTTAAGGACACATGACATGTGTGACATGTCATGATTCCCTTTTATTCCAGAAGTTTGGTCCTTAAGGGGTTAAAGGAACACTATAAGCCATAACCACTATTCATTTGGGAAAGGATTGAATTGGCTGAGATGATCAATTCTGATGATGTCAGCCAAGGAGGTGGATTAGATCTCCTGCAGACCCACACTGCGCTGAAAAAAAGGAACATTTTCTTACCTTTTATGATTGGCCATGCCGCCTAAATGGTGTTTTTAGAATTAGGAATATATGTTTGTGTTCCTGCTGTATAGTGTTACTTTAAATTTGAAATTCACATAAGTGATTGCCTTACACACCCCAGACCATTCCCTGAGGCTAGATTTTGAGCATGACCAATTTAGTGACACCTCATTATTACAATATTTGTGGACTCCCAGACAGTACCACAACATATTCCTCTTCTGTTCCCTACTACAAGCTTAGCTGTTTGCACATGAAGTGTGTTTATCTATAAATTGGGTGACCCACATAATTTCCACCCTATGGAGCCATTGCCCTCTTTATATGTCGTTTCACCTTGGCTGACTATAGATCCATGGTTGGCATACAGGGCTTCACACATCTCACAGTTGTTGGCTTTGGGGTTTTTAATGGCCTGCAGGATCTCCGGCTGAGTATCCCCTTACTTCTCAGCTTCTTACGCTATTTCCACCTTCTATTTAATGTCATTAGGAGTGCTCAAATGGCCATCTCAAAGTACTCTGAGCAGTACTTGAAGGGGAAATATAGAAAGTGATTATAGAAGTGATTATGGCCTTTATCCCACTCCTCCACAGTCAAGACTACATGTAGGAGTTAAACAGAATGGACTTTATTGTAGCTGTGCAGATGTGTTTATACCCACATAAAAGTACATACAGTTTCCCATCAAGTCCTCTTCCCATGTTCCATTTTGTCCATTTAATTCAAATAACCTGAAACAACAAATACCCCTTGTAGAATTCCCACCAAAGCAAGAGGGACTCCTACCCGACAACCCTGGGTCCAGAACAGGTTCTGTGATCCTTTTCCCAAACCTCAAAGATACATATTTGTATACTTCAAAATTTATATTCCTGACTCTCCAAATGAAGAGTACCCTTATTAAACATGCTCGAACTGCCAGGGAATTGAACCATTCTGGCAATGAAGGCATAGATTTTAAAAACAAATTTGTAGGGACTCTGCATTTAAACCAAAATCTCTCTCCCTATGTTATAGACTCACTTCTCTTATGTCCTCAGGTGGATATAATACTTCAATTTATGCTACAGTGGGAGGAGGCATCTGTTAGTCTATCCACAGAACATTTGATCAAACTAGCTAATGCCCTGAAAGGATTTATGAATTGTTACAATCTGTTAGAATTTTATTGCAAAATTATTTATAGATGGTACTCAATCACACACCAGCTTCATAGAGCATATGCCTCAATTCCACCTATCTGCTGCAGGTGCCAAACCTCCAAAGGCAATATGTTCCATATCTAGTTGAAGAAGCAAAAACGCCAGTCCTTTTGGACATGGTCTCCATGCTTCTGGCTTGACTGGGCTTACAGAATGTTCCCTGAGCTCCATCAGTGTATCTGTGGCTTGATTTTCCAGACACACTCCCATTTGAGTATAACGCTCTAGTGTCCTGTACTATTGACTCCAAAGCACCCCCTTGCTTTCCATTGGAAAAGTACATTATATGCGATGGAGGGCCAACTCCAGGGTATGCTTCGAACAGTATAATCTTATTACTGTCAGTATTAATTATGGCTCAAAAATCTAAAGTAGACTTACTCCTTGGAGTAAATTTGAACCTGGAGTTTTATATATGGAACTGAAATGGACAAGAATAACCGGACGCACACATAACTTGGTTTCTACCAACTATGTTGGTGACACTCCATATGCCACATTTTGTTATGGTCTTTCTACTACTGACCATGTCTACTATTCCAATGATTTTTTTTCTCAATGTGTTTTAATTTCTGTTAATATTCTTGCTGTACCTATCTTGGTTTGCATGTGCAAAAAAACTTCAATAAAGTACAAGATTTATATAAAAAAAAAAAAATCACATTGAATTCACAATGTAGCGACTAACACTGCAATGACTTAAATGTTTTATTTTGTTAAATATAACTAATCCAAACTCACAGTGCCTGTAGGGTTATACTAGTATCCGGGTATCCTTAGCACACCCCTTTCAAAGGGACTTGAGCACAAGTTTATTGAATACCAAATAGCAACATTTAGGCAAAAATATCAGATTTATAAAAAATCACCAGCATTGCTAGTCACAGTTCTGCGTGAAATTTTGTAGTTTGGTTATCAATTGACTACAATTAGGTGTTTAGTTTATACATCTCATAACCATCGATGTTACCATAGTGAATTGTTACAGAATAAAACTTGGCCAGGGTCCAGCTATTTGATCTTACCACTTTACCAGTGTTCCAAAATGATATATAGGCTGACAAGTAACAATGTATTTGTCTTTCCAAATGTGACAGGCAGACTTCCATAGAAATTGTTTTAATTGGACCTCACATTGATAATGCATTAGTAACCAAGAAACCGTTATCCCAAATATGTAGGGTTTTGTTTATATTTAAAGGGGAATTATACAAATATATTGGCTTTAACGTGTCTTCTAGCATAATCCCAAATGTAATGGAGTAAAAGCTTTATTGTCCTTTTATTACAAATAACAATTCAATTTTCACTTTCTATGTGGGGGGGGGGGGGGGAGGGGGGCTATAAAAGACATAAGCATGCTGGACACTAGGCTCTTGGAGTCTAGAATTTCAAACAGTGGGGACCTCAAAGGACAATTTATTTGATTAAAGAAGGAAAAAATGGTTTCCTCCTCCAAATCCTTCTTGTTTTACCTTCACAGATTTGATTCTCAGCCACTTTTGTGGCAACACATGTTTTATATGAATTGATATTAAGATGAATTTTAGTCTACAAATAACTGAATACAGCCTTACCGGGGGACAGAATTCTTAAAACATGATGTCAAGTTTCTTAGGCATTAGAATTAAAACTAGCATACAAACTGCAATTCAGCCAACCTGGCTCTGGCCCAAAGAGAACATTTGGGATGCATTATTGAGTTTATCAGGGGTAACGCGCCTTATAAAATCTGCTTCTGTTTTTGCACCATTTTTTCCCCCTATTTACCTATTGATTTTTTTTCTTCTTCTTCTAAACAACCAGTACTAAATTACCTAAAAAGTAAAGTTTACAATTTTTATTTTCCAGAAATTACAACATAGCCTTGTGTAATGAGTTTTTGGAATGCAATCGGAATAGGTGACATACAATGAATTGTTCAATCACTTTGTTCTTGGTACTGCCTAGGGTTTTCCACTGCAACTTGTCATTGCGTTTGATATCTTGAACCAGTGCAGGATTATTTTGCCTTTATAAAGCTTTTCAAATCTTTTATTAATGCTCTCTAAACTTTGGTGTGCCGCACCCATGTTACTAAACTACAACTCTCATGAATCCCTGGCACTCTGCTTAATTGAAAGAGCCATGGGAGGTGTAGTTCAGCAACATCCTGGGTGAGGGGAGGACTGGTGTATACATTTGGGGTGTTGGCTGAAGAAACTCCCGAAGCCGGAAGGCGTGCCAACAATGCAATCTGACCAAGTTTATAAACGTTTATTACATACTTTACAAGCTTTTTTTGTTTGTTTGCTTGCTTGCTTGCTTTTTTTCCCCCCTCTATTTTGGTTTGTATATGTGTTTACAAGTATTAGTTTGCTGGTAAAAAAAAAAAAAAAAAGATAAAAAATAAAATAAAAATAAAATGATTTGTCTCTTTAAGCACTTGTACACCAGAATGTATTTGTATTCACTTCATGAAAATTCTTGCAGCAGGCAAAATTATTCATTTTCTGTAATCATAAATATATTGAGAGATGTCTAACCAGACCTTAGAATGGCCAAACTTAATGTACCAGAGAATAGTCAAAATACGAGCCGAGGTCAGGAACACAGAACGAAACACAGTTGCAAGGAATAGCCAATAGTCAGGGATACCAGAATTCAGGGAAGTCAGAACAAAGTCAATAACCAAAGAAACATGATCAGGAACACACTCTCTGAGAACCAGCAAAGGGAAACCATGATAGGGCAATGAGTAGAATGAGTGAATTTAAAGGGAAACTCCAGTGCCAGGAAAAAAATCTGTTTTCCTGGCACTGCAGGTCCCCTCTCCCTTCCAACTCCCATCCCAGGTAGCTGAAGGGGTGAAAACCCCTTCAGGTCACTTACCCGAGACCCCGCCGATGTTCCTCGGCAGTGGTTTCGGGTCGGCGTCGCTCCTCCCTGTAATCACGTCAGCTGGTGGGCGAGACTGATCCCGCCCGCCAGCTGAGGAAACCTAATGTGCATGCAGGGCAATGCCGCACACGCGCATTAGGTCTCCCCATAGAAAAGCATAGATTTGTAATGCTTTCCTATGGGGAATTGAGCGACGCTGGAGGTCATCACACAGCGTGATGACGTCCAGCGACACTCTAGCAAAGAAAATCTTTGCTATAAATGCGGAAGTGCCCTCTAGTGGCTGTCTAGTAGACAGCCACTAGAGGTGGAGTTAACCCTGCAATGTAATTATTGCAGTTTATAAAAAACTGCAATAATTACATTTGCAGGGTTAAGAGTAATGGGAGCAGAAGTGGTCTGGGTGCCTGGGGTGTCCCTTCAAATATCCCTCCTGTGAATCCGATTGGCCGTACTCTGCCTTTGACTCCAAAACAAGCGTCCGTCCTCTGCGTGACGTCACCCGCACGTTGACATAGCTACCACCGTGGACAGACGTGGGGCTATATAAAAGCGTGGATCCGCTGTGGCCGGCTTCAACCGGCATGTTGCAAAAGCCTGGCCTTATGGCATAGGACCGCCGAGCAGCACTTTTACTACTCCTGAAAAGGTGATTTATGTTGTGCATAGCAAATGGATATATACGTGACAGATTTATAGTATTGGGACACCATATTATGTGATAGGTTTACTTTGTTTCTCTCATTTCCAAATTAAGAGATGGTGGGTGGAGATAATCCGGGTTTAAACTAATCTGCTCTTTTATGACAGTTACCAAGAAAACCATCAAGTATGGGTTCTATAAATAAATCACCATCACATCTTCTGATGGGAAAATCCAGTTATTCACCAAACTATTAATGGCGATAATGGAGAAGATTAAAAGCATGGTTTGTGCCATACTGCTATCCCATCAAATTGGACAGAATTTTACCACAACTCTGATATGATTGCAGCTTTCTGTTCAAGTAGCACCATAAAATATGTAGATTAAGGTAGATGTAGGAGTACTTTACCTATTGTGCAAGTAATGGCCAGCAAATGCATAGAGTAAAATCCAACAGTCCAGTATTTAGGGATTACCCTGTTGAGTCTAAGGTGTTTTTTTTTCCCCCTTTCTTTTTAAAAACACTTTAGACACAACAGGGTAATCCCTAAATCATGGACTAGTAGGGGGTACTTGAGGACTGGGTTGGGAACTACTGCTCTAGATCAACCTATTTTTGTTCAAGATTAGCCAAACTCCTACCTATGCATCAACCCCAAATAGCTTCTTGGCAGTGGCTATATCGGTATTATATTGGGCTTGGATGCATTTGGGATTTAAAGATCTCACCACGTGCCACAACATTCTCAAACATTTTCAATAACTACAAAATTAACAGTGGTGTACCAAGTTTTTATTTTTTATTTCTTAAGTCACGCAAACATTTATACAAAAATTAAATAAAAAAAAATAATGCAGTTCAGGAAAATCCATTACAATAACCCTAGTGAATATTATCAAACTGTGAAAAAAAATTTGATTTATTTTTAATCTTTGTATTTCTGACTTAATTTGGGAAAAATGGCATTTAAATTATTTTTTGAATATTTTAGAAAGAAGTAAAATATATGGTTTATTTTGTAATAAAGTGGATTCACACCCTTTGTTAATGCTGTATGTTAATATTTAAAGCAGTAGTCACTTATATTTATATTGGACAAGTCTAATCAGAATAGTAACCTAAACGATTACAATAATATACCACAAACCTGTATAGTCATTGTTGGGATCCAGGTAGTGAGCATGTCACACCAGGTCATGTTACAGAGGCAGGTGATTGAGCCACAATCTATTTGGGACATTCAATGTAAAGTACAAGCGACATTTGTACATCTAGCCTTGCTGTTTGCCGCACTAATAATGTATTGCTCAATGACCTGCTCACGTCCAACAGAGACATTAAGATGCACGAGTGAGGGTAGGAAACAGTAAAACACCATGATAATATACTGCAATTTTCCAAAAAATGACATTCACAGTGCACTATCTGCTGCAGTCAAATCATAACTGCAACTTTGTATCACAAATACAAATGTATCTAGAAGTTTTAAATCCTGAAAATGCGCAATTCTTTACTGGAAGCATGGGCAGCATGTCCATCTGAGATACTGCAGTGAATTGGATGAAAAGCCTCCATATAATGCACCTGGAACTAGCAGATCCAGTGCAGTCAGTCATTCTCAATCAGGAAATTCTTAATGATCTGTTTATGAATGCTAGTTTGTAAATTACTTTCTCTGTAATTTGCAATATCATCAGATGTATTTGCCAGTCTATGCTTTCCGGATGGCCCTGCTCTCGGTCTGCCCATTCTGAGGCTACAATGTTACAAGGAGGCATTCAATCCTGTACACTCAGTACTAAATATGGCGATACTATCCACATGGATGCACATAACATGTCATCTTTGGAATCAAATGCTTATGAAACATCCAGGGTTATTCACTAAAGAAAGAATTCAAAGTGAAATATATTTTTTCTAATTTAAAGCAGCACTGTCACCCTCAACCCAAACAATTTATGAAATATTCATATTAACTGTGTTGGAATTTCATTGAAATTCCAACCAAGTCAAAAGTTAAACGGAGACAAAATAGGGAAATTGTCTCTGTATATTTCCTACGCGTGACACTTCTAGACATTGGGAAGAGCTACCGCTGTCTAGAAGTGTCAAGTCCCTCAGCCAAAAAGAGAACTGCAGGCAAGCAGCAACCATAGAACCTCCCAAACCAGGAAATAACTGTGCCAATCAAGTCTCTCCTTCTGGTCTATGGGGCCTGCAACGATTTAAAAAAAAAACCTGCCCAGCAGAAGTTTATGGAGTTTAGATTTCAGCTCCCAGCAGCAGTCCCAATCAGATATTAGTCTATTCACAGTTTTGTGAATAGGATTAAGTACAGCATCACCTGAGCTGCCAAGTGACACAGCTTAAGCTCCAGAGAGCCATAAAGCTGAGGTAGGGACACATTTGCATGACGCGAGAGCACGCCATAAAGAGAGCAGATTCTTCCATTGACAGAGGAATAAGAGGCCGGCTTTTCAGCTGTAATGGTTTTTCCAAAGTAATGGCGTTCTAAGCCACTAGGTGCAGGAAGAAAAGAACGGAGGATCTCCTGGAACCATAACCTACGCAATGAGCATAAACTGTTCTGTGCTGTAAGAGTCCCTTTAATACATTTTGACAGTTTTAATATATAAAATAATTGAACACTGTGGTATGTGAGAGTTAGAGAATGCCCTCTTAAGTTTATTTATGGAATTTCGTGCAATGCTCCAGTAAAAGATTGCTTTTGCATTAGTCAGCAAAGATCCAGTTTTATGTTCCAAATGAGCACAGACATTTGCAGAAACATTTGATCTGCACAATTACAGCAATAATTCCAGTATAAAACAATTTGGATCACAATTTGATCATCACATTTAATATACATTTCCTGGGCGAGAGGAAAGGCTGTGCATATTGTGCTATACTTTATTTTTAGCTTTATAAAATCGGCAGATTCAGTCATGTTACCCCAATTATATGTGTAACACTTACAGATCATAGCAAAGCAAGTATCCAAATGTTAGGGGTTTTTGTGCTTTATCACATTCTTATTTTACATTTAATCTTTTTATAAACTTCTTACATAAAATATTTTTATTTATGTGTGCTTTAAATCTGCATTTTGGGTGGTTAAACATACACCGTAACATGGCTATATACGGCTGTGAGGAGTAGTTTAATAATTGAAGTAGTAAAACAATTCATTGTCATCTCTTGTTTAACCAACTGGCATCACAAAAAAGCTATTTTTTTTGGGGGGTGTGGGGGAAGAAGGGAGGAAACAGGGGGTGAACGATGACAAAAATCTAAGCTTTGCAGGCAGTTGGCAGGACAGTAAAGACCTAGAGGTTTTTGGTATACATTCTACTGATAATTAAAAGAAAAACGAAAAACAACCAAACATGATCCTATAGGAGTATGAAAGAGCATGTAGAAATATGTTGATAAAATCATGGACACTGTTATATGAAGAAACTTTGACAGAAAAAAATAAATCTGTTTTGGTCAAAGCAGCTGTTTTGCATGGCTTCTCACAGCAAAATATCCAATTTCCTTCCATAAAACAGATTTTTAGACAAGGACAACATTGGGAGGTCTTGTTTGGTTTCTATTTTGCATTCCATATGCCTTTAGATTTTAATTACAATAAAAAGATCAGAAAATCTTTGAATATTTGCAGCAGTACAGTAGCAGGTTGGAGCCAATGCGCTAGTTTCTAGAATGCAATGCTTAATGCAGGGTATAGACACTTCAAACATGTCAGCAGTACGGTCACCTAGACGCAGCAGCAGCAAATCCAAATTCTAAAAATATATACAGTATATGCACACATTTGTTGTATGTGTATTATCTGGGAGCACGATCGTTGGATTTATTTGGTAATGCAAAGTGGGCAGCAATGGAGAAAAACACTTCAATATGGAGAATACATAGATAAACTGATCTGTGATTTACTTTATATAAGGTTAAAGCATCCTCTGAAATATAGGACGTTCTTCAAAAAAAAAAAAATAAATAAAAAAAAAACACATGCAAATGTCCATTAGCAGCATTGATCCACAAATCCACCAACAGTCCCAAAAATACACACTGACCGTTTAGGGGTCAGTTGGGTAAAATCCCTTTGTTAAAAAAAAAAAGGAGGGTAAGAAACTGGCCTTGAGGATCAGGATCTAATAAAATAATAATTACAAGACTAGAATATAAATAAATGCCAGTACTGTGATGATAGGAGCTGCATGCTTAACTCTAGAACTTCTGGATTCTAGATTCTAGATTTGTTTTATGAATGTGTATTTTAGGACTGGTCTTCTGCAAGCTGCTTAATACTATAAATGTGGGGGTGCCCAACGGCTCCTTGCCAGGCAGCTGTAGCACGAAAACACCCATAGTTCTAAAAAAAAATAAGATAATTCTGGGTATTGCAGTCCAACAGCAGGGAGGAGCAAAGTTTAACACCTCTGCTATAATGCCTCTGACTGGAAACTGGAAATGGAACAATAAAATTATACATTTTAAAGAATAAGTGCCTAAACATGGTTTGACAAACTGACAAATAACACGACAGCAGATACAATCAATTCACACTATTTTAAAGTATGGTTTAAGCACTTTGGTTAAAAGTAAAAAAAGAAAACAAAACAAAAAAAAAAAACTCAAAAGGGGAACAATGTGTTCAATTTGCAAGTCAAATATAATGGCCGACAGTAAATGCAAGTTGTGCTAGATCAGTCAGATTAAAGATAAGAATACGAGTCTATATTCAGTAACAGGAAGGTAATGGCTATGTAAATACACATAAGTATTAACATCAAATCTGTATTAAATTATGTAAACATATACATCTTCTGAGGTCAGTAAAAGAATCCTCTGCACTTGTAGGATTTTACTGAAGCATAGCCCGGATCTGTTTCGAAGTCGACTCATCGTTCAGGTGCTTTGTGGTAAACCTGCAAGGTTAAACAAACAATGAGTGGCCAATTGTCAAAATGGTTTCCATGTAACATGCTCACCCATATTTAGAATTACATTGTCTGAACCAGGAGGGGGAGCAACAAAAATTTAGCTGCAACAAAAATGATGAAATGCACAGCTGCAAATATACAAGTTTCATGCTAGTTTGCATTAGTGCCAAAGCACGAGAGAAGGGCCATGTTTTTGTTTTTTTATTCCAAAAACCATATACTTGGAAAAATTCTCCCTTTTTGGAAAACTGAAGTGTCCCTTTATGTACTGTTGCACTCCCTATACCTAATACTCCATTCCTCTCATTACAACATTGACCTACATCCACCCGCCCTCAATCATTTCATCATTACATTTCAACCTGTAGGATTACAACACCTCTAGTTTGCAATATCTGTTTAAAACCATTTCCCTAGATTTAAATATAATATAAAATGCTCCTGTTCAGAGAACCTTATTTAGAATTTATAATGAGGTCTCGTAAACATACACTCCAACAAAATCTATTTCTGTGGCCTCAATTTATTGAGCTTTTTCCTTCTTCATAGCGATGTACACAGAAACACACCTCCATGTTCCAAAGAGGCCCACTTTAAGGCTGAAATTCCCAAACAACTTACAAAACAGCAAGCTGTGCTTCAGATTTTTAAAATAAAACTAATTTTTCAGTTTATGGTGATGGACAACCTTTTTCAGTAGGTTACTTTGATTTCACAGATTTGCAGTACGTATGGGCTAACAGTATTTCAGGGCAATATGCCTTTGGACAGTACGGTACCTGAGCGCATTTAGAAGTCCTTCCACACTATCGGGGGGTTGCTCCTTCAAAACCTTTATGCAGCCCTTCATCTATAAGAAATAATAATGTTGTTTAAGGTTAAGGAAGGAGAGTATGACTGCAGTGTTAGGAATAAATAGTTTTACTACATGCAAGGCAAATGCAAAACAACTGAATATTTACATACAAGTATGTGTCTGTTTTTTTCTTTTTAAAACAATTCAAGTAAAAATTCAAGGGGAAAATTAAAATAAAATAAATCACAGAAAACCAAGCAACGTTCCCCTCCCCCCCACATTATATCCATGTGCACTGTAGTATATTTCCCTTCAAATTTAAAACCATTCAATAAATGATGATATGAGCTAGGTTAGCGAAACAAGTCTCCAAGTGAAAGATCTGCTAGTCTTGGAGCCAGTCAAGATTTGGCTCAGTAATACACAAAATAACTTCCCCCCCTGCATGGTCCAATTTATGATATATAGATAATGGAAGGTTTAAATATATTTATTTCCTCCTAGTACTCAATGCATTAAATGGATCAAAATCCAATTTAAATGAATATTACTGGGGAGAGGAAATTAAAGTGACACTCTAGTCATCAAAACAACTTTATCTTAATGAAAGTTTTGGTGTATAGATCATGCCCCTGCAGTCTCACTGCTCAAGTATCTGCCATTTACGAGTTTATTCACTTTGTTTATACAGCCCTAGTCACACCTTCTTGCATGTGACTTGCACAGCCTTCCTAAACACTTCCTGTAAAGAGTCATTCTTTTACACTTCCTTTATCGAACATTCTGTTTAATTGAAAAGTTCTTTCCTCCTGTTCTGTTGATAACTTGCTAGACCCTGCAGGAGCCTCCTGCTTGTAATTAAAGTTCAAATTACAGAGCAGGAGATAAAAACCTTTAACCCCTTAACGCCGTTACGGCGTGCTATGCCGTCACGGGTTAAGTGGGCTTTAAAGCCGTTATGACGGCATAGCACGCCGTAACGGCTTGCAGCCCCAGGAGGTAAGTTATACTTACCTCCGCCGCGATCCGCTTCGGGAGGACTGCCTCACAGCCCAGGCAGCCCTCCCACGGCAAATCAGGCCCCCGGGGGCCATGTGATCGCTCTCAAAGAGCGATCACATGGCCCCCTATAGCTGGCTGTGGATCTGCCAGCAGGGGGACTGTTTGAAATATCAGACAGTCCCCCTGCTGGTGGGAAGTATAAAAAATAAATAAAAGACAAGTGTAAAAATAAATTAAATATATATATATATATATATATATATATATATATATATATATATATATATATATATATATATATATATATATATATATATATATATATAAATATTATATATATGTAACGTCATACAAAGTGTATTTTAATATTAATATAAGTATATATATATTAATATTAAAATATGTGACTAAGTGGCTACTAAAAAAGACTAAACATACCCCACTTTCAATACCTTGGCTTGTCTACTTTTTCAAATGGTATGCCATTATGGGGGTAATTCTCATTCCTGGGCTACCACACCGTCTCAAAGGTAACATTACCAATCTGGCAAATTTCAATTTGAAAATGTAATGTTCTATATTTGACCCTGTAACTTTCCAAAACAACATAAAACCTGTTAATGGGGGGTACTGTTGTACTCGTGAGACATCGCTGATTACAAATATGTGCATTTTTTTTGCAGTAAAACCTAACAGTATTATGACATTCACAGTTAAAATGTCAGACGGAAATGCAAATTTAAAAAAAAAAAATCTTATTTTCTCACATTTTTTTTACTTTTATTCATAATAAATGATGTTCCATATATGAATAGTTAATGATAGATTAAAGCCCTGTTTCTCCTGAACAAAATGATATATAATAAGTGTGGGTGCATATAATTTGAAAGAGGGGAACTACGGGTGAACAGACACATAGCGCAAATTCCAGTTTTTGTTTACGTTTTGTTTTGATCAGAACGTGCACTATTGACTCCGTCCTGAAGGGGTTAACCCCTTCAGGATCGTCATCGGCATGTTTACTTAACCGATCGCCGTCGTTCCCCTGGCGGCGATCAGCGTTGATCCCATTGTGGGGAGACTGTCTGCAGCCCAGACAGTCTCTCTATGGCGGATTAGGACCCCTGTGGCCATGTGATCGCTCAACAGAGCGATCACATGGTCACAATAGGTGTCCTAGTGTCTGCATGCAGGGGGACTGCCTGTGCTGACAGGCAGTCTCCCTGCAACTGTAAAATCATAAAAAAAAATTAAAGTTAAAGTTAATAAAAAAAATATATATATATTATATATGTGTATATATCTATATCTATATCAATATAGATATATATAGATATCAAATTCCGCAGCGCTTTAAAAAGTTAAAGTTAATAAAAAAATATATATATTATATATATCTATATAGATATATAGATATATATAATATATATATATTTTTTTATTAACTTTAACTTTTTAAAGCGCTGCGGAATTTGACGGCGCTCTATAAATAATATAATAATAATAATATAGATATAGATATAAATATATATATCTATATCTATAATTATTATTATTATATTATTTATAGAGCGCCGTCAAATTCCGCAGCGCTTTACGATGGGTGGACGAACAGACATGTAGTTGTAACCAGACAAGTTGGACGCACAGGAACAGAGGGGTTGAGGGCCCTGCTCAATGAGCTTACATGCTAGAGGGAGTGGGGTAAAGTGACACAAAAGGTAAGGATAGTATTAGACTAGTGACTGTTGCAGAAGAGGAATTAGTTGGGAGCTATTAAGAGTTATATATATATATATATATATATATATATATATATATATATATATATATATATATATATATACACGCAATATAGAAAAAGGAGATGCACTCACAGGTCTTTAAATACGTGGAAAAAAAATGGTGCTTTATTAATCCATAGAAAGTATACAAAAATCAGTCGATTTTTGTATACTTTCTATGGATTAATAAAGCACCATTTTTTTCCACGTATTTGAAGACCTGTGAGTGCATCTCCTTTTTCTATATTGCTTATATATTGGACGCCAGAGATTTGCATCCAGGCAATAGATTTATATTTATTTTTTTGTAAGGAGAGTGCCAAGCCTTCACCTTAATATATTATATATATATATATATATATATATAAATATAAAAATACACGTATAATTAAATTACATATATATATATATATAATAACTATATATATTGTATATAAATATTATAAAATACAAATAAGTAATTTAAATTAAATAAAAACATGTAAAAATAAAAAAATAAAAAATATAGATCTATATGAAATTTTATTCTAACTGTATTTTGATAGTAATATATATATTTATATCAAAATACACTTAGAATGAAATTGTATATATCTGGGGGGCGGGGCCTGGCCGCAGAACGGAGCAGTCGCATGTCGCTGCTGCTCCTGCTTACCACCGTGCACACCGTCGACTACCGACGAACAGAGGCTGTGAACCACAACATAACGACTCCCAAACTACTGGGGCTACTGAGACCTACGTGTAGACACCAAGCAAGGTGATCTTTGCACCGGTCCCGACCCGCACGGGGTTGCGGCCTACGAGCATGGCGGCGGTGAGGGAGACGGCCGCTCTCTCACTGCTGAAGCAAGATACGAGACAAGGTTGGTGCCCTCGTTCCCCCCCCTATGGACCGGCGGGGGTTATCCCGGTCCCCACCAATGGGACATACGTTGATCCAACAACTGCACCTACCCACTCAAGGCTGGACTTCGGATGTTCTGGGTCCAGCCACATGGCGGGAACCTCGCAAAGCACACTCCTTAAACCACCCAGGGACGCCTTGGAGTTCCTACACCAGTTATGCACACGCCTGTGGAGGGGGCACAATACCAAGGGCCTGCCTTACAAACGAGGAATAAGAGAATTGGCGGCCTGGATCCGCCCGGCTACCCGGCGCCACCTGTGGGTGATCCCTCCACGGAAGGCAAAGGCGGCCTCTCAACGGAAACGCAGCCTAGGCGAGGCCTTCCCGAACCATGTCGGCAAACACGAGGTGGAGGTAGGACCCAACCCAAGCAAGCTCCTGAATACACCCCGGACTCACCGCCAAACACACCCAGCCACCAAAGGGGCCACACGATCTTCTTCCGAGCTGGGGGTTCGTCTAGAGGTAACCCTCCCACGCCACCCATACACCCGAGGGGACAGCCATGCACCGGCAAACCCTCAGGCCCACGACCCTGTTGATGGGGCCAATGGACTTGTGGCAAGAACCCCTACCAAGGCCTCGGGCCGAAGACACAAGGTCCCCAGACACCAAGCGCCCGGTCGGAGCGGGCGGAGAGCAGGGAATCGGGAAAACCCGGGCAGAAACGATGCTGAGAACACCGCGCCGGACCACGAGGCGGTCTGCCTCCAGAAACATCCTAAAGGCATCGGGTGAACTGTCTCAACAATCCGCACCTCAGCCACCAGTCTAGACACCGGACGGACTTTGGGTGCTATCTTACTGCTATAATTGTAAGGCAGTCTAGAGTCACTAACGTTATTATCTGCTTCAGTTTAACCCCTTACCTTGGTTTTGCTAGCTATAAAGCAATTATGATTCGTATACAGTGCCTAAACTAAACAATAATCTAAACCTAACTAGAACTATCTAAGTCACGTTTGCAACCAGCCTTAATGTTATTACATAAAAAGCGCAAGGTGTCTCTAAAATGGTGATAATGCTTTCTGTGGACGTTGAAACTGTAATGGATAATTCAGACCTATGCACTACCACACTGTTATACCTGCTGTACTGTGAATCTTAAGCCTACAGAAATCTTTTGTCACTAGTGACCTTAACTCGCGACTTCATGACCAAACGCAGATTTTTGTTATGTTATTCACAATGGTCCTGCAAATTTGCCGACTTAGATGTGTTAAGCGACAGTTATCCAGAGGCAGGTCTATTAGTCTACTAGACCAACTTAAGTCTGCCATGCTTAGCGTGTTTAAACTACTTTATTGCTGTTCTAAAGCCTGAAATTTCTATGTATTTCCACGACGAAATTTGGCAAAACACCTGTGCTCACATGTTTTAAAAATGTCGTAACTTGTGCATAGCTTAACTTACCTGACCAGTACCACTAACGCTGAACTAGCCAGACCTGCTTGCATATTGAAGTTAGCATGTACTTAGCATAAGTAACTAATGTTTTGTTTTTTTTGTTATATATGTGTAACCTGTCGCCTGACTGGCATGACCTAGCGAGATACTAATCCGGATCCTACGATCCTTAGCTTGTATTTTCAAATTGGAGCTTAACTACGTTACATAAAAAAAAAAAAAAATTAGGCATTGAAAATCTGGAAATGTACGTTAACTATGAGTATTGTTGTACCAACCCTATAATGTAACTCGCTTTAACGTTTCCTCCGTCTTCTCTTTTGTACCCCATACTATATGCCTTAATAAAAATCAGATTGACAAAGAAATTGTATATATCTATGTATATATAAATAAAAATACGAAATATACATATGTCCATATACAAAATTACATAAATGATTATATAAATATACACGTAGACTTCAAATATATAAATATGCATATATATTTAAATTCTATGTGCGTATTTATGTAATATTTTTACATAATTAAGTAATTTTATTGATTGCAATTTAAAGGAACCTGCCTGCCAACCCAGGTTGAAAGTCCAGAGAATTTAATTTGCTAGCACTATATTTTACCCTGTAACTTTCAATGACACCCTAAAACCTGTACATGGGGGGTACTGTTTTACTCGGGAGACTTCGCTGAACACATATAATTAGTGATTCAAAACAGTAAAACATATCACAGCGATGATATTGTCAGTTAAAGTGACTTTTTTTTTGCATTTTTCACACACAAACAGCACTTTTACTGATGATATAAATTGTTGTGATACGTTTTCCCTTTTTTGAAACACTAATATTTGTGTTCAGCAAAGTCTCCTGAGTATAACAGTACCCCCCATGTACAGGTTTTATAGCGTTTTTGAAAGTTACAGGGTCAAAAATATGGGTCAAATATTTTCACATTGAAAAAGGCCAGGTTGGTTACGTTGCCTTTGAGAGCGTATGGTAGCCCAGGAATGAGAATTACCCCCATGATGGCATACCATTTGCAAAAGAAGACAACCCAAAGTATTGCAAATGGGGTATGTCCAGTCTTTTTTAGTAGCCACTTAGTCACAAAATTAGCGTTCAATTTAGTTTACTTTTTTCAAACACAAACAAATATGAATGCTAACTTTGGCCAGTGTTTTCGACTAAGTGGCTACTAAAAAAGACTGGACATACCCCATATTGAATACCCTGGGTTGTCTACTTTAAAAAAAATATGTGCATGTGGGGTGTTATTCAGAGATTTATGACAGATAATAGTGTTACAATGTCACTATTGATACATTTTAAAAATGTATGTTTTGAAACTGCAATATCCTACTTGTACCTATAGCCCTATAACTTGCAAAAAATCGTGTAAAACACTGGGTATTTTTAAACTCAGTACAACATTTTGAATCTATTTAGCAGTTTTTTTCATTCGCTTTTGGAGATGAGTAAAAGATTTTTCAAGTAAAAGTAAAAAAAAAAATGTATTTTTTTTCCAATTTTTTATCATATTTTTTTAAATTAAATTACATGAGATTATATAAATAATGGTATGTAAAGAAAGCCCCTTTTGTCCTGAAAAAAAAAAACTATATATAATTTGTATGGGAACAGTAAATGAGAGAGCGGAAAATTACAGCTAAACACAAACACCACAAAAGTGTAAAAAGAGGCCTGGTCGCAAATGTACAACATCGCAAAAACAGTCCAGTCCTTAAGGGGTTAAATTAAGTTAGATCCGATTGAAAATGAAACCCATTTTTTGAATGCAGGCTGTGTCAGTCACAGCCAGAGGAGGTGTACCTAGGGCTGCATGAATAGAAAAAGTGATTTAACTCAAATTGCAGTGAATTGAGCAGTAAAACCTCAGAGGCATGATCTATACACAATATTTGCTTTATTAAGCAAAAGTATTTTGGTGACTATATTGTCCATTTCAATTTTTTTTATTTTTTATTTTGGCACGTTACGTATATTCCAAACTTTGTATTCTGTAAACAGACACTTGTACTCCAAAATTAACTGAATTTTCTTCTTACATCAATCTTTGATGTCTTGCAGAAAGCACCAACTGGATGCACATGATCATAAAGTATGATGACACCAACCATTACTCTCATACAGAACATGAGAGTGTCTTCACTTGTAAACCGACTTCTGTATTCTCTGCCAATTAAAAACCAAACAAAAACAAAACACAAATTAATCATTTTAAAACAGCTTACAAACAGGGGACCTCCTGACATGTTAAACAGATACATTCTATATAATATTCCTGGTCAGTTCTGATGCAGTGAAACAAAAATATAATCTAAAATTTCAGCTGTTATAAAATATCACTTCTGTCACCCTCACTGAATAAAATGCATTTCTGATCTATCCCATTAAGAAACATTTCACGCGGGAGGGAAAACCTAGGGTTAATAATTTATGAAGTAGATCAAATATGGCACTAGAGTTATACACTAAAAATAATGTCTCCCTCTAAATTTTTAGAAAACTGCCACATGGAATTCCTGCCTGCTGAAGCTTTCCATCAAGTCTAACTATAGGTATCAACTGGATAATCAACACAGGATACTTCATTCCAGACGGGATAACAGTCATTGTCTGTATGTAACGGCAAGACTCAGAAATATGCTTTTTGTAAAAATACTAAAAGGCTGACTTTACTTGGTATCCAAGTTGGTTCACACTGGCATTGTGACTACTCCAGCAAGGAAAAGGCTAATCTTCGAATTCCCCATTTATGAAAAACTAAAAACCTTGTATTACATAAAAAAAGGAAAAAATAAATAAAGAGGCCCTCAAAAAAGCTTATTTTGTAAACTAAAAGGATGATCAAATAAATTCAACAGTATACATTTTTTTCTGCACACAATTCCAGAGTGCAGCGGTTGTTAGTGATGTACGGTCTGAAAATGATGCAGTGGGCAATTTGACTTTATAGACTTCCTCGAATGCCAGATTTTTTTATATATAATTTAATATCTCAAACAAACAAAAAACGTACATATAAAATTGCAAAAATAAACTTACGGAGTTTCCAGCATTACTTTACATACACTGGCCATTGTACTCAAGCAATCGGTGGTATTTTCGATGGGTAACGTTTTATTCTACAGGGGTTGAAAACACAAAAATATATATTTTATTAAATTCTCTTTGAGGAAGAAAAAATAAAAAAGCGTATTGAAATGAACTCTGTCTATAGAGGATATCAGTAACTTACTTCAGACACAAAGTTTGTTGTAGAATTGCTAAGAGTCTTTAACATTGGCGTAGCTTCGGCGTAAAAAAGGGACATTCGATTGGCCATTTCATTGTTTACTTCATTCTCAATATCTAACTATTAAAAACAAAATAAATCTAGTGTTAGGAAGGAGCACCAGCAAAATACATTTTCAAGTAAGCAATATATAGGTTTTAGAATATAAAATTATTTCAGGGTTTTCAACACAGTGTGAACCTTGGAGAAAAAAAAAGCTATTTAAAAGGTAAAGTCACATAGCCACAATATGAATAGTCCTCACAGAAGGACAAGATGGACATACAAGTTTAAACGCTTTGTCTTTTATTTATTGTTTTCTTCAAAAAGTTGAAAGAGTTTGGCATTAAAGGGACCACTTCAGCTCATTGAAGTGGTGTGGGTGCAGTGACCCTGTCCCTTTAACCCTGTAATGTTACTTATTGCAGGACTATGACCGCTTCTAGTGGCTATCAATTAGACAACCACTAGAGGCACTGCAGGAGGACAAACGTCCATGAAATCCCCATAGGAAAGCAAGAGTTTTCTAAACTCAAACTAGTAAGGAAGTATTTGTTCATGATCAAGACAAACCAAAATTAAGATCTAAATGATTAAATTTACATAGAGTTATTTTAAATGAACTTCGCAGTTAGCAGAACCTTTTCCTGGTTTGGGGAGTGCTCACAGCAGGTACTGCATAGCCTGGGAATATGCAGTGAATGCTGGGACTTTAAATAGGACTATTTTCATTATTTATTTTTTGCATATATTGGATTTTTAAATCGATATAAATAAAAAATAATCAATATCAACCTGGTGTGTACCTAACTTTCTACTGCAGTATTGATCTTCTCCTATAAACACAGATCACACAGTCGAGACGGTTTATACTGATGACATCACTGGGAGACTACTAAATAAGAAAGGTTAGGCAAACGAACACTAACCATTTAGGCAACTTTCATACATTTTTGCCAACAAATTATGCAGAAAAACCAAGTAAGCAACCTTCAGCTTTTAATTTCAGACAAGGAATGAACAGCTGAAGGATGTTGAAACAGCCAGGAAAACTTGCACTGACATCACATTTTACAAGCATCTACCGCACAAAATATGTGAGTGACTTTGCTCTCGCATACTCTGTACTATTTAATACTTTGTATGGAGAGTACCGATTTGCTAGCAATCAGTTATTTTCAAGTGCGTAATTGGCAGGTTTCTATGCTTTCTGAAAAGATTTTTGAAGCACTTATCTACAAGACATGAGGCACTGAAAAAAATAAAAACTGGTCATTTTCCGACCTTTTTGTGATATAATCGAAGTTTAGTTACTAATTATAGCAATATGTCGGCAACGGACCACTCAGCGTGGTGCAGCTGACAGTGGGGATCCTGGGTAATTAGCACATTACTGAATCTTAAAAGCTTAATGTAAAAAAGACGAGAATTTCCAAGCAGTCATAGACCTCAAACACTTTTCTCATAACTGCATTATCCATATGAACGCAAAGAGGTCAATTAGAATGTCGTTATTCATTTGCTGAAAAATATCAATGCCAAACTAACATTTTTAGGTTGATCTACATGGTTGCCTGCAACTGCACTTTCACAATGTATAGGTTTTTTACTTTTTTGTTTTACGCTCTACACATACCGTAAACATCACTGACAGTTATGTTAAGTAAAAAGATGGAGTAAAGTAGAAATCCTACAGACTTTGAAAGTGTAAGGTGAAACCCAGGAAATGAAATGTGCTCAGATTGTCTCCAGTGTTCCAGAAAGACTTCATTTGGTTTATTTCACAAACTTCTTGGCCTTTCACTTTCAACAGGCAATTCATTATACAATTATATGGCACACAAGGTGACCTTTTCCCAGTAACCACCACTACACAGAGAGCTTTTTATAGTCTATTCAAATATTTCCTATGCCTTTAATCTCTGAAACCTAACTCATTGCTTTAAAAAATGTAATAACTTGAGCCACATACTCACATGCATGTTGTTTATTCGGTTACGACTTATTGTCCGCCTGTAATAACTAAAGTCGTTCTGAATTGCTGGGTTTCTCATCTGCAAACACAAATAAAACGATGGAATAATTTGATTCCAAATAGCATCATGTATTCTGTAACAGCTGGTTACAGGTTTCTTAATACCTTCAGTTCATCGAAACGTAGAGTGAAATGCAGAATTTCAGCAAACTCTTTAGCGAGAGCCTGTTCTCGCTCTAGATGTTGTGTAGGAGTATACGGCGGGCAGGTTAAAGATTCCAGTAAGCTCTGCAAAGCTTTCTCTAGAATGAAAAATATAACAGGAGAAAATCAATAAATAAAGGATAGACCAATAAGAACAATATTTTGCTTCCTCGGCTTAGCACTGGGTTTATGCTACAGCTGTATTTTAACAGTTAAGTTCAACTGGATGGACGGGTGCGCCATTTTTATATATGGTGCTTTAACATTACATAAGGTATATATGCCACACGCATGTGCTAGTTTAATTCCTTGTTAACTTAAGTTATTTAGGAACTATGTGTGTCTACCCCTATTGCTGACAGCTTGCTAATACGGATTAGTACTGAACAAATTAAATTATTTTTACTCTACAACGGAACAAATCGATGTGTCTTGGATTTACCTGTGGAGTCGTCGTCAACGAATAAGATTAGACAAGGTAAATCCTGGATGGATTGATTTATTCGTACAATAAGAAGAGTTTGATTAGTTCGACCCTAAGCCTAATACTGATGTTCATGCACTTTGTCCACGTGTAACACAGGCTGTCATATTGGAGTATGTTCAAAGCCATAAAATAATAAATGGGAGACTTTTTATTTTGTTGTTACAATATTCATGGGGTTACACTGTGTTTTATCAGCTACGATCTTAGAACATATCTTTGTTTAAACAACTCCGTGTCTTCTTTATTAGGTTTACCATGATCAATTAAAATTGCGACTCATGTAACAGAAATTCAGGAACCAATTACTTTGCTTCTTTGCAACTCCTGTTAGTCGCCTGGTAATGCTCTTAAACCTTGCATAAAAACCTAAATGACATTTTTTCATAGCCAACACATACTGCCAAGCAGCAATTAATGAAAGCAATTGTATTGAGGATTTATGGCATTTACACTCTTTTCAGGAAGAATTTGTTTTTGTTTACACAATTTGTCCGTGGACCGTGAAGTCACACCTTTTCCAGGGTGGTCCAACCCAATGCTTCTGATTGAGGAGCACTGGGGCCCTAATTTACAAGCTCTGCGAGAGCCACATTAACATTTAAGCTTCTCGATAGGCAAGCACTGATTCAATGCTTTCCTATGGGGGCCTCCATGTCATGTAACCTTTTTAATTGGTGGGGGGGGGGGGGGGGATTGTCCGATAACTTACCAAGTCTTAAGGAAAATTCATAAAATCTTTTCAGTCTCACTACTAGCGGGCATACTGAATTCCATGCTTTTTCCTGGAGTTGCATTCCATTTGGATTCTGTATAGCCTGCAAAGTACACACCGGTATTATACAAGATTATTTCAATTTAAATAATGAAACTACATATTTTGGAGTACTAAAACAAGCATACATCAACCATGTTTTGTTTTAACCCAGAGGTTTCCAGAACATTTTACACCGAGGAGCGACTTTTAGAAAACAATTTAAAATTAATAAGTACACCCTAGTAAATTTCCATGCAGTAGTTATGGTGCCTAATCTGTCCCTTTACTTGAGAAACATTGCAGCTCACAGTGGCAGGAGGATAATTATTATACAGAGCAGTCGGCGTTACATGCAGTGCATGGAGGAGGGTCAGTAACTGTTGGTGTTTATGTGTGTGACGAGGGAAGGAGGAGGAATCCGAGCACAGCTAGTACCACAACCACTACAGCGCATTGTAGGGTTTATGGTGTGCGGCGAGTTTCATAAATATAGGTTTTAATTAAAAAGCTACAGCAATGACAACTTTGCAAAACTTTGCAGATTAACATATGCTATAGTACAACATATCATATTTGTAAATATAAAGATAAGTAAACAGAATACTATAAGCACTGGGTAGAGATAGTTCCCCATCAAAACTTTATACTTCAGGTTAGAGACGTAAACATTTAAAAGTACGTTTATTTTAAAGAAGTAAACAATACTTTTAAGACACATGCAAAACTTGTGAAAAAAGTACACAGACTATGTAAGATTTATGTCAGTTTTCCCTCTGATCACACAGACGATCATTTAGCGTCACAGAGCCTTGAGCACAGACCAGACTGCCATCATTCAGTTTTCTTCAACTCTCACTGTGAGGTCCAGTTAAGACAACTTTAAATTTAAAGAGAAGATGTATCACTCAAAGGACTAAACAGTGAGGAACTTGCATTGACTAGAAACCATTTCCATTCAAATTGAAGCCGGCATGTTCAAAATAGGAAAAAAGGATCGTGGTCAACCACATTTTTTTTTTTTTATTTAAGGGGCACTACAATTGATCAGTGATTTTGACCGAATGAACAGCGTTGCATAATTTGTTGGCGCTTTTATTATTTCATAATAATGAAAAAGCACACACACACACAAAAAAAAAAAAAAGTCTGTGTATTGAATGTGCTACAATGTGCTTTAAAAGTTTTATAAGTACAGGGCGTTTCACGGCTGTCACCATCACACGTATAACTAGGTTGGTACACAAACATTGATTTGATATGAAGACTTTCACATTGTGATATTTAGATTTTCATTTTGACTGGTTACGTTAAGGCATACATCTCTTATTTCTTGTCCAGCGCCTTTGTAAGCCTGGAGATCGTAAAGAATACTTTCGGACTCCTGCAAAACTGCATTGACCTGGTTCCACACCTCCCTTTCTCCTTCAGTAGGTTGAGCATCTAGAAAAAGAGAAGTCAATTAGCTTTAAGATAAATTGTGTCATTATTTGTAACGTGAGTGATAATTATTATACAGCCAGTACAAATAAGAATTAATTTTTTTTTAATTGTGCTTCCTCATAGAATATTAGACAAACCACTATCACTTGTCAGATTCCCAAACCTCATTTCTGCCAGCAAAGATATGGTTTTAAAACATGTTTATGCCAATAAATGGGTTGTGATCCAAACTTAAAGGGCCACTCCAGGCACCCAGATCACTTCTGCTCATTGGAGTGGTCTGGGTGCCAACTCCCACTACTCTTAACCCTGCAAGTGTAATTATTGCAGTTTTCATAAACTGCAATAATTACCTTGCAGGGTTAACTCCACCTCTAGTGGCTGTCTACTAGACAGCCACTAGAGGGCACTTCCTGTTTCCTAGCACAGGAAACCTGTGCTAGAGCATCGCTGGACGTCCTCACGCTGTGTGAGGACCTCCAGCGTCGCTCAAAACCCCATAGGAAAGCATTGAAATGATTTTTCAATGCTTTCCTATGGGGAGACGTAATGCGCATGCATTAGGTCTCCTCGGCCGGTGGGCGGGATCAGTCTCGCCCACCAGCCGACGCAATGGACAGGAGGAGCGTCGCAGAGGAGGAGACAGCGGCAAGGGACATCGCCGCTGCCTCAGGTAAGTGACTGAAGGGGTTTTCACCCCTTCAGTAACCGGGGATTGGGGGTGGGAGGGAGAGGGACCCTCCAGTGCCAGGAAAACTGATCGTTTTCCTGGCACTGGAGTTTCCCTTTAAACAAACCAAAAAAAAAAAATATATATATATATATACATAAAAAATTGGTCGAATTGATGGTTGGTCAATGGTCTATTAAGAACATCTTAACATTCTTATTTTCACATAAAACATCCATCAATATTATGGATCATAAACACAGATAGCATTGTGAAAAATAAAAGTTGAATGAATGTATTATGTGGACTGTGGCTTTGGTATCTGTGTTCATGTTTTTGCAGAATGGATACAATAAGCAAGGACGGCTTCCTTCATACAATAAGGTTTCTTGCTCCAATCACTACAACAAGCGACCAATGATTTCTTATGCCATAATCACTGCTGCACAAGAAATGTTAAAGGCTAGTAAAGGACATATAGATGCTATGGAGGTCTGGCATTATACCTCTTTGCTACCACTTTATTTCTTTGTTTCACCCTCTTTAATGATGGGAAACGATAGCCTATACTAGCAAAGTTCTGTACCATTTAACACAGAAAGTGGAATACGGATATGTATTCACAGCAAGTCTGAGTGCAATGTAAATTGCCAGGAATTTAAAGCAACTGTCAAATCTGGGTCTAAAGTAGCCAATTTGAATACATAGAATACAAACAATCACTTGAATTTCCTGACAATTGTTACGTGAATAACCACGTGAATCTGGAACATTATCTCATTGCTGTTCCTTTAAGGCCCTTATTATGAAGAAAGACTATAGTGGTGGTTTGTAAGTGTTAAAAACAACAACAACAAAAAGTACCTTTCGACAGCACAGAGTGGATATATTCTATGCTAATATGATCATTAAATAATGTTAGAAGGGAAATCCAGGTCTGTCCTGCCTGTACAAATATTATTCAGAAATCATACACTCTTGGCAATAAAACAACAACAACAAATACCGCTAGTTTAACTTGCGCATGTATGCATTGATTGGAACAGAGAACGCAGTCTGACATGATTTATTAAAGCCATACTATTTCTCTGCATTTCTATATGTTTACGGAGGTTTAAATCAGGACCACTCAAAAAATATATAAAAAAAAAAAAAACTTACAAATTAAAAGGAACATGAGGGCAACTGATACTGGCAATGGAGCGGTCCTAAAAGGGCCCTCTATTCCCCCTACACTTAAATGTCTTGGCAGTCTTTGCTAGGCTTGAAACAATGCAAGCATTTTTGACAAGTATGGCTTTTCTAATACAGTCAAAACACCCCTGTGTACTAAGGCCAAGAAATTAAAGTAACCAAGAAGGCCCATTCAGAGAGAGTACATTTGATTATAGAGGAACTTGCATACATACATTATAGGAGTCGAGAAAATACCAAAAGGTCTGATAAAGCAAGGCTGCTGAACAATACATATCTTCTTTCACTAAACATGTAGATTATATACAGTCACAGCCAGTATAATTCATGTAACAAATATCCTGCTTTAGAATCTAGTAATCCTTACACTCTACTGAAACAGCCTTAACCAAAGGCATCCAATAAACTACCAATAGACTTTACACAATTGTCTCCACTGATTCTTTTAAAACTCTATAGTGCTTTCAACACTCTGAATGTGGGTATTTATGAAATTGCTCCTTGATTGACTCAAGTCATTCTCTGGTTAGCTATCTGTGACAAACTCCCTTTTTTAAGGGAGTTTGCCGTGAGTTTTTGGAGGGGACTGCTTGGCAGCCTCCTGCCCTGTGACTATAGCCCCTTTAATTTACTGTGATTAAAACTACTATTTGTGCATATTGGGACTTGGCACAATGCCCCTTTACACCTTCGAAGTGATCGAAGTGGAACTTCGAACTACCGAACAGCCAGACCACACACAAGTGGAGTGTGCAGCCAATTTACCTCCCAGGCTGGGAGTTAACCGCAGCCAAATTAACGAACGGCTGTGTGGTCGCCGTTCGTATCGTCGAACATGTGGCGGCGGCCATCTTGTTTAGTCAAACGTGTTCAGCGGTGTTTTGTCGTAGAACGCCTGGAACGGTTTTCGGCAACTATTTCCACGAACACCGCTGAGACTTGTACCTTCCGTGCATTCGGCTAAATCCATACTTACGGAGAGCTATTTCTAGAGAGCAACGGCACGAACACCGCTGAACTTTACCTTCTCCGGGAGTCTAACAGAGTTTGACAATTCAAACGCCACTTTAACATTGGCTATTTGCACCAACGGCCCCGTTCGTGCATTCAAACTGAATGCTGTATTGGAAATAGACCGCCCAATTCTCTGAAACGGTTTTGGGCATGAAAATGTGCGTGCAGTCGGTCAAAAGAGACTTCCAGGAATTTCCTGAACCCCTGATCTGGGTGATTTTTGGATATGTTGTTCACCCAGATCAGAGCTATCCAGGGATATGTTAGAGTGTTTCTGTACTTTGGGTAAAAAGGTGTGTTTTCTGCCTGTGGGTAATTGAGTTGGTCCATTGTCTTTGTTAATTGTATCACAGGCAGATGGGAGGGTTTGTGTACAGTAACTGGGAGTGTTCAAGTGTAAAACTTTTTTTATTGGATTGTGAATTTCATGTCCTGTGCTCCACAAGGTCCACCTGGGCGGAAATAATATATAAAAGAAGCCTGCAGTTCTACTTCAGCCTCAATCTAGAGTCCTGTCTCTTATTGGGGGAATCTGCTACAAGGGATTGCTATGCTCTTCATACTCCCTTGAATAATTACTAAGCTCTTGTAAGCGCTTGTTCCTGCTTAACTCTGGTGAAAGAGGTTCACCCACTGGAATTTGGAGCCTTGTCGTAGGCCCAGGGTGGGCAGGAGACGGCGAGACCCAAACCAAGCTGCAGCAGTTTGTAGGGTCTGCAGTGCTTATGGTTTCAAGTGGAGTGCTTGGAGCCCTCGGGAAGCACTTGGAGCATCTGTCAACGGAGGTAACCAGTCGGGGTGCAGGGTGATCCGTTACACTATCCATTCTCTGTTAAGGTTTTAAAAAGACCAGTTCTTTTGAAATGCTTGCATCTCAAAAACAGTCCTCATCTCTTATAACTTTGACTCAACGGTTTACAGTGCCATCCAACAATTTGTAACAATATGTTCCATAGCAAAACTACCAATGCCGCATGTGAAATTACGCCTTTAGCAGGTTTTACCCCAAAGTTTGTGTTGTGTGTTCAGCACCTCTGCCTTCCTTCATCTCTGTGCTTGCAGTATGAACGAGCGTTAGCCAGGCCCCCATTCAGAGAAATAGTTCTTGGTTTTACTAGGAGGGTCAAAATATTGCCTGTTACCCAAGGTGACAGAATAAAACATATCAGCATATTAATCCAGTTTGGCAGAGATTTTTTTGGGGGGGGGTCGGGGGGGAGGAGTTTCCTTTGGGTGAGTGCCTGTCTACTTTGTTGAACCATTGAATCAGCTTCTATCCTGCTCAAATCAACAACCACCTTCTACAGCTCTAGAAGACTGGAAGCAGCAATGTTGCTCGGCGAATCCAGGCTAGTGCCAAACCATGGAAAAGCGGTTTGACAGGTTACGATGAGTCCGGGAACTCCTGTTGTAGTTAATGTGTGTGTAATTATATATATATATATATATAAAAATTTACATAAATTTAAATGATGGGGTAATTAAAAAAAAAAAAAAAACTATACACACTACATTACATAGATAATGCATTAATAAGATCCTATAGCTTCATAATTTACAGTAGCTGCCTGCATCTACAGACTGATCTCTCCTCACTGGGAAGAAAAAGCTGTAATGAGGATGGTCTTATTCTTACCTCATAAACTTGTGCTCAGCAAGTGTTTATGGAATATATAGCAGTTCCAGTTATCAGAACTGGGGATTAAGGGATAACTAGTTAATCCCCCAAGAACAGATCCACTCATTAGGTCTGATCCGTGTTGGACCGAGCCACTGACTGACTGCAAAATCTAAAACCTGATGCTTTCAGCACAGCAATAATAATACCCCACGATTAGATGTCACACCACTGTGTTTACCTCCCTAATGTACATTTCCTGCTTCGCATAACAATTTTATAAGAAGAAATTGTCCCTTTTACAATGCATGAAATATAATCAGATACTGCGTACACTGAGGATCAGTAACGAAAAACACAATATTGTGCAACGTGTGTTACAACGATGATAGAACAGATGTTACCATGACACATGCATATTAGTGGCAAGACCATGCAACAAGCATTTCAAATCAAACACACAATCCATAGACTTGGAATATTCAAAAGTCTGAAAACAAAGGGCAAATAAAATAAAATTTTAAATCAATGTAAAAACATTATAATAAAAAAAAAAAAAATTGTATATGAAACAAAACCTGATTTACACAAAAAAAGTAGATTTTCTTTTTTGTACACAAACAAAAGCCTAAATGTATTTATTTATTTTAACTGAAACGTGTCTGCATTGACACATTAACAAAGAAAATTCACAGATTTTGAAACATGCAAAACAAGAACATGCAAAAGCCATGCATGTAGAATTTAAGATCTGCAGCAATCTTAGGTTCGGTTGAGTGAGCCAGAGAGGTGGAGATTTTTATTTATTTTTTAAACCCAATTGGTATTTGAAATCTTTGATAGTCACAAAAAAAGCATTTTCAGTTTTCGGACCATTAAAAGGCACCCAGACCACTTCACTTCAATGAGCTGGTCTGGGTGCCAACTCCCATCACCCTTAACCCTGCAAGTGTAATTATTGCAGTTTTTATAAACTGCAATATTTACATTGCAGAGTTAAGTCATCCTCTAGTGGTGGTCTACCAGACGGCCACTAGAGGGACTTCCGGCTTCTTAGACAACTTTTGGTCATCTAAACGACACTGGACTTCCTCACGCTATGCACAAGGACCTTCAGTGTCGCCGGAATCATTGCCATTGCCGCGCATGCGCATTAGGCCTCCCCCGCCGACATGGTGGCAGTGAGGAACGTGGGCGGAGGCTGATCCAGCGCCGAGGGACATCGGCGCTGGATTCAGGCAAGTGACTGAAGGGCTTTTAACCCCTCCAGCGATGTCGGATGGGGGAGCGGGAGGCACTCCAGTATTCTCTTGTGCCAGAAACACGAGTTTGTTTTCCTGGCACTGGAGAATCCCTTTACCCTGTGCTTGGAAAAACAAACAAACAAAAAAAAAAAAAACTTTACCAAGGCTTCAATAAAAGAATGACTAGAGCTCACCTAGGGTTTTAGGGCCCGGCACAAAGTACAGCTTGCATTCATTAAATAAATGTACAGTTGTGCATTAAAGGAGCACTATAGGAACCAAAACAACTTTTCTGCTATTCAGGAGTTAAATCACTTTGTTTATGGAGGTCTAATTACTCCTCCCAGCATGTGACCTGCACAGCCTTCCTAAACATTCCTTTAAAGTGATCTAATGTGTAAACCTCTTATTGCACATTCTGTTTGATTTAGAATTTCTAATCTCCTGCTCTAGAGCCTTCTAGACCCTGCAGGAGCCTCCTATATGTGATTAGACATTTTCATCTCCTGCTTTGTAAATTGCACTTTAAAGCAAGTTAACATCTGAATGAAAATTAAACCATATTTTGTCATGCAGGCTGTCTCAGTCACACCGGATGGGAGGTGTGGCTAGGACTGCATGAATAGAAACAGAAGTGACTTAACTTCTAAATAACAGAACTGAGCAGTGAAACTGCAGGGGCATGATCTATACACCAAAACTGCTTCATAAAACCTAAATGTTCTGATGCATATAGTGTCCATTTAATAAATAAAAATGAGCCAATAAACATGAACATTGAAGGAAGTCTGACATTTAATTTATTTCAATAGGAATTTTAGAACTTTTCAGTATATATGCTCACCAAATGGCTAACAAATGCCTTAATAAAGTTAGCTAGAATGAACGTTTGAGTTACTCTTCTATACCATCAGCACTTAAGACTGTGCCGCGATGAAACTTTCCAAAATCAATTTGTACTCCTCCTTTTAGTCTAACACAACTTTGACACATTCTAACAAAAACAGATTGTTTGCAAATCTTAAAAAAACATGCAAAACACATGCAGTTAGAGTGTTAGTAAAAGAAACCAAAAGCCAAGCAAGAGGTTTGCTCACTTTCAAAGTCAAGGAAAAAGTTTGGCCCCTGATCAAGCTCTGTGCATGTAAGAACTTTTAAAAGATTTCCCATTTGGTTCCTGGAAAATAGAAAAAAGGAAGAGAAAGAAGAGGTGCTAAGTGGGTGAGATATTCATAAACATGCAGGCGTGTGGATGTTTCCAGTGCAAAGGTTAGGTGTTCCATCTGTGGTGCGTTTCCAGTTCATCAGACCAGCCCAGGAGAAAAACAAAAGGTCACCAAATTTGACTTTTCTTTGCGACAACACACTTCAGAAAAAAAAAACTTACTTTCAAAGTCCAGGAAAAAATGTGGATAGTTTTCAATTTCCCTGGTAAGCACTTTAAGAAGATTACCCATCCCAGCAAACCTAGTGGATGCAATATAAAACAGCACATCGTTATAAATGCATAAACGTAAAAATAAAAAACTCTAAATCTACGGGTTTCATAATGTAGACTAATTAATTATGCAGAAGTGGACAGTCTTGGCAATGATGCATAGAAAAATCAGCAAGTTAGGTGGTACCTGCAAAAAAATATTTATAAATTTCAAAAAAATAAGAATATTTCTTTTACCATAAACAGTTGCTTAAATATGATAAAGTACTACCGGTGTTCTCTAAATACAGTGCACTCTGAAAAGAGAATATTATTTCCCATACAAATTGGACATTGCATGTATGTATGTATGTATTATTGCAGCATACAATGCGATAACATATCAGACCAATCATTAGTAATACCTAGAGGCTCTCTAATCAATACAATCCATTAAACCGTGTCAGAATGAATTTGGCACCATCTCTCGGTTCTACATCACATGGTTTGAGCTTATTGACACAAAACAAGGGTCTCCAGGACATCCATGACCATGTCATTGCTCAGTCTATTGCTATTGCGCAAGTTACACTATTAAAGGGACGTTATAGGTACCGAGACCACTTCATCTAATTAGGACAAAATCACGGTTTAGCGCCCATTTATTAATCTAACAAAGTGCAACACAAAAAGTAAAAACAAAAATCAATAACCATGGATGGTTGTATTCACTAAACAATGAACTGTGAATTGAAACTCAGATTGTAAAATTTAGGCAAATTTGGAGACTAGAACACTCAGTATACAGTTTCAGTGTGCCATTTAGTTTTAGATTCACTATATCTTGGAATTTAGAGATTATACCTCTAAATCTCCAGTAAGCAGCTGAATCAGGGGAGCGATGTGAATCAAATCCACACACATTTGTTTAGTAAATGCAATAAGCGTGTACACATTTCTCAGCAGACAGGAACTGGAGACTGTGGCTTGCAGAGCTAAGCAGGCAAACTGAACTCAATAGGCCTTTCTAGCAGATATTGAAGGGAATGTGAGGCTCCCCAAAAAAAGGGGGTTTTCTAAATCTGTCCCTGGGTTACCGGACTTCGTGGTGTGAACTCAAATTGGGAAACCGGTAACCCTCAAATATGCTTTACCTTTTACAATAAAGACGCTATTGAGACACTGTAATCTAGCTATAAGGGATGAATGTTTTAGATGTATGCCAATCTGAAGACACTGACAAAATTTAGCCATGTCAATATGCACCTGACCCTTCACAGCTTTTATGAAATGGACTCAAATAAAAAAAAGTAAAAAATAAAAAAAAAAAAGTAAAAAAAACTAAATGGTTACTTTAAAAAGGGAGACTATACGGTCAGGAATACAAACAGGTATTCCTGACCTTACAGTATTAAAAACCATATTAGCCCCTGGCCCCTCCGTAAAGAAGTACAAAACCCATACCTTTGTTCCAGCACCAGGCGGGTCCGCCTCCTTGACCGAGATCATAAAACTGATGAACTCATAGGAAAGCATTGGGAGGTTAAGGTGTACGTGCGGCAACAACGCTGCGCTGGCCAGTCAGAATCTCCAGATAGAGATGCATTGAATCAAAGTATCGCTATTGGGAAAGTTCAGCGTTGCACGGGACCCAGGAAGCACCTCTTGTGGCCGCAGGACGTATGTCTCTAGAGAGTAATTTAAACAGTGCCTTTTCTCTGATAGGCAGTGTTTACATTAAAATGCCTGCAGGGAAATCTGTACAAATACATTAAGTTGTAGTTCTGGTGTCTATATTGTCTGGGGAGCCTAAGCTGCACCATTTAAAGTGTTATATGAATTCAATAACTGCTAAGTGCTGATCTAAATGTCCCATTCATCCCTTGCTGGATGTAAAGTAAGGGAGCACCATTGCTTCTTTCTGATGGGCAGTCCATTTAACCCCTTAAGGACACATGACATGTGTGACATGTCATGATTCCCTTTTTTTTTTCCAGAAGTTTGGTCCTTAAGGAGTTCAAGGGCTGCACTGCATAATGCAGAATTCACAGGCTACAGGGTGGAAATCAGAACTATTTAAAGCAGTTAATTTAGGATAAAAGCCTTGATTAGTTAACTGATCCTCCTTCAGGGCTGCAGTTTTCCTATATGGCTCATTACAATGTAGACGTGATAAACATACAGAGGAAAAAACTGTTGATCTGGCAACTAGGAAAGAAATCGGCAATAAAAGACACATCCAGAGTACTAGTGCCCAACTCAGTTTTTACTTTTTTAGACACAAAAGAATTCATGATGGACAGGTGGTAGTGAACACTGTGCCAGTCTCCCATGTAGTTCATTCAGTAGTAGTTTAAGAAGCTCTCAGACTATGCCATGTTATTATTGAGAAGGTTTCTCTGGTGTCCCTATAGAAAGATCAACAAAGAAAAAGGGACCAGACTGACTGGAACTACTTGGAGGTATGAACAAGAGACATACATTTGTATATATGTGGCCCATTCCTATTGAACAATTAAAGATTAGTCTGTTAAAACCAGGTTATCCCTGGGATTAAACTAACCAGGGATTGTGAGTTTTCAGGAGCATTTCTTAAACATTGCTGTAGCACAGGGCCTCCCCAGATTGATCAATTAAAATCTTAAGATTGCACCCACCAGAATCTTTGCAGACTCCAATCTATACAGAATATGAGAACCAAGTATTCTTGGGTGCTCATGCCATAGGTAGGAGGGGGCTAGAGGGCTTATAAAAAGATTTTTTTTAAAAAAAGTGTTTACATCTTTAATATGCTACATGCTTTATACAACCGATGCATTGCATGATCTAAAAGGATTGTGTGGCTTGGTTTAATATGGAAAAAAAAACAGCACCTAGAAAAGCACTTTGATATCAAACGTACATGAAATGCGCTATGATAAACGCTGGGCTACGTTTTCTACACAAAAAAGGACAACCTAGTCATAAAGCTTTATTGTAACAAGCAAGCAGTATTGTCCAGGAAAGCCAGAAAAAGCAAAAACATGCACACACAAGCAGACATTGTGCAGCTGTTTTGACAACCCAGCAATGCTACTCAGTGGATTTCCTGAGAAGGAGACAGACTGGCCTATAGACATTTGCTCATTCAATACAGTTCACATGAAAAGTGCGTAGAATGCAATAGTGAAAGCTATTGTTTATTGTCTACTGCCCCCTTCTGGTACAAAGTGATGTTAGCACACATATCTATATATATCCATCTATCTATATACCTAAAGGGTGGGACAAAATTCAGAGTGGGGTTTGTTGAGTAAATAACTTTTTTTAAATTAATGAACCAATTTCAATTATATTATATACAACGAATGGTAAATGGATGGATATGCGTTTGACCGGGGCCATCAAAACCCTCTCTTTCTGCACATCCAGCTCGTCTTGTTGCAAATACATGTCTGTTAGTCAACTTATTGTACAGCGCTATGGAATTGGTTGGCTCTTTATAAATATTAACATCTTTTAAATGAGACGCATTTGCCACCTTGCAAAATAGGGCACATTCGATTGCATTGTTCATATCATTAGTTCATGCTTGTGACTATTGCTCAAATTTCTGCACGGATATTCTCACGAGGTTTGATTACATACACCCACTCCTTCAGATATCCCCACAGGAAGTAATCGGGAGCTGAAAGGTTGAGCAACAAAGCGGCCAATTTAATCTGGGAATTTCTTGATATTATCCACTCAGATCAATTTTGAAAATAAAATTCCACTACTTCTACTCATTGTTCCTTTGTGAAATTAGTCATGGAATGCAGGATAAAACTTACCAGGAAAGGCTAAAGGATCTTAACATGTATAGCTTGGAGGAAAGACGAGACAGGGGGGATATGATAGAAACATTTAAATACATAAAGGGAATCAACACAGTAAAGGAGAAGACTATATTTAAAAGAAGAAAAACTACCACAACAAGAGGACATAGTCTTAAATTAGAGGGACAAAGGTTTAAAAATAATATCAGGAAGTATTACTTTACTGAGAGGGTAGTGGATGCATGGAATAGCCTTCCAGCTGAAGTGGTAGAGGTTAACACAGTAAAGGAGTTTAAGCATGCGTGGGATAGGCATAAGGCTATCCTAACTATAAGATAAGGCCAGAGACTAATGAAAGTATTTAGAAAGTTGGGCAGACTAGATGGGCCGAATGGTTCTTATCTGCAGTCACATTCTATGTTTCTATGTCATGAGGAATCTCCCAAGACTCCGTTATATGTACCTTCACACTGATGCCAATGTGCTGACAGTGAAGCCAGCATATTGGCAAGAGCAGTGAAATCATCCAGCCTCTGAAAATGTTCCCAGACAGGACCAATCACAGCAGACGGGGCAGCAACGGAGGGTGGACATTACAGCGCTGTGCCTGACATTTACCCAGCAAGCATGCCAGCAGTGAGCCTAAATGTGGCAGGGGACAGGAGAACTGGCAGAGGGAATATCGTAGTTTCAAACACAAATGTTTTGCAAGCGCGACCTATTTCCAAAAACAAACACCAAAAAAGTATTTATTTAATTGGAATCCCAGGATGTTGGTTATAATTATTTTCTCTTCTGTATGGTTATTGAAAATTTTTTTTATTAATAATAAATGTATTAATAAAAACTACTTGAAAGAAATCCCAGGATGTTAATGTAATAAAATTTTTAACATTCTTTAAAAAAAGGAAATGGTCACAAAGCGCCAAGAGATGCAAAAGAATTGCTAAACTAGTACGCACATGTGTTATAGCAGGTGGAATCTTATTTTACGTTGAAGAAATGTATGCATCAACATGAACAAAGAGGCACAGGTTTACCTATTCCATGTGGGTTCATGTTCAGAAGCAAAATCATGGTGGTCATGTCATGCATTGCCTGTGGTAACTGTCTGTGTCTAGCAATTTTGTAGTTTAATAAAAACCATGAACCTACCAGGTCTACAGTCAGCTGATTTCCTCTGGCTAAGCCAATACTGATGTGAACTAAAGACTATAAATATGGGGTGTCCAACCCGATGCCCAGGATCGCTAACAGTGCAGCCTGGTTGCCATCCATGCTGCCAGGTGGCGAGGGAGACAGGGAGCACTTACAGTCTGTGCTCCTCCTGGACAGCTCCCTGTGCGCCCTGCAATGAGCGAGACGCCAGGATATTACATCATCACCGCTGTGATTGCATGTGAGTGCACATCTGATTGTGTGTGTGTGTGTGTGTGTGTGTGTATGTGTGTGTTTACGTACAAGGCTGTGTATATAGGTCTGTCATTGCGTGTGTATAGCTGTGACCGTGCATATATGTCTGTGACTATGTGTGTGTTCATCTGTGACTGTGTGTCTGATTGTGTGCGCGTATGTCTGACTGTGTGAATATGCTCCCTAAGTTGCGATCCTTAAATATGGCAATCCCACATAAGGAAAACAAATAAGATATGTATCTACTAAATATAAGAAAAGGGCTTTTGAAGTTTTATTATATAAATTATATTATAGCTTTTATATGCGGCCCAAGACAATTACTCTGCGCACAATGCGGCCCAGGGAAGTCAAAAGGTTGGACACCCATCCTATAAGCCATGAATCAAGTTTACATGTGTCTTAGAACCCAAACATGACATTTTCCCTAAAATGCATGCTTTAGCATTTTGCATCTTTTACATTACTTTTTTTTTCTTTTAGAATTAGCATTAAGTCTATGGCATATTTCCTATGTTTCCTTAATGCTGAGAGTAGTATTTCAGCTCCTGCCATGGAGGCAAAATTGTACGCTTTCAGTCACCTCAACCTTTTCCTGATACATCAAAAGAGAGCTTAACTATAAATGGAATGAAAGATAAGGAGTATTCCGACAGACTTCAGAGAGTTTCATAGACGTGGTGCTGAGATTACGACATTGCGCTGTGTCAGTCAAACTGTGTTTACTATATAATAATGCACTGAGCAGTATAGAAAGGAAAGCATGCCCTGATATACATGCTCACATTTTGTTAAATGACTGCTATATTGAAAAATATCCTCTAGGTGGTGCAATATAGCAGTTAAATTGAAATGTATTTTTTTTTTTTAAAGAATAAAATTAGCCACTCATACCTTAGTAACTGCTAGGACGCAGTTTACGAAAACAAAACATGCACATTCAAAAACAGACTGATGAGCAGATTTGAGAAGTCAATGGGTTTCAATCTGTCTGTTATTACAAAATAGAACAAATGTCCCTTTTTTCCCCCTCTCGACAGTTTTGTGCACAGTAAAGAAAACCGTTTACCAATAGAAATGTAAAAGGCTGATGCTGTAAACAACCAAAGATATCCACTCCTGTAACATAGTATAATTCTCACTTACCCAACCCCAGTCTTAAAGTAACTCAAATGGTGCAAACGCTAGTGAGAGTATGACCTATAGATGCAGAATTGTGTAGAATATAAATGTAGAATATAAACACATATACAAATAATACAAACATTTAACTTATTAATAGCTTTTTGGAAGCAATATTCTAGTTGTATTACATTGTTACAGAAAACGCATTGAATCCTTCATATATACAATTATAAGCTACTGCAGTGTAGAAATGTTTGACTTATGCTGGCAGGTGACTTATGGGCTGTCCTATGGGGTAGAGATACTGCATTCTCCAGTTTAACAGTCTGTTATAAATAATCAAATGCCACAAATTGCCAGAAGCTTGATTCCAAATATGCACACAACGGCTCATCATTGTTCCTTACACTGTGAGTTCCGTTCTTAATGCGTTACTCCAAGCACCATGACCACTTCTGGGATTTAAAGTGGCCATGATGGCTGGAGTCTTTATGTGCAGCGCTTCGCTTTGAAATGCTGCAAATACAGAGATTAACCACATAGCTGCCAGAGGTGTAACTCCATCTCTGACAGAGTCATTAGAGTTGCATTAGATGTAACTCGAACATCAATTCTGCACAAAATAGGGGTCAGACGCATGCACGCACAGCTTGATGGCAGCAGTCAATGGTGGCATGCATCCCCCCCCATATCTGACAACCTTGTCCTCCTTGACATTACTTCCCATCTGGCGAGGGGGAGACATGTCCAGCAAGGAGTATTCGGAAGCAGGTTTAGGGTTTATCACTACAATATTTAACTTTTTGTGTTGAGAGCAGGGCACCTCAGAGAGGGCTAGTCTAACCTATACACCGGTTTGTGGTTGGAGTAACTACTTATAGTTACAATAAATATCACTAATCATCAAAAACAGGAACCTACAGAGCATTGCAGAAAATATTGTTACAAACTAGTTGGTAAAAAGGCAATATTACAAATCATTTTGCAACTAGGAAACATGCACAAGTAAAAAGGACCTGTGTATCTATCTATAATGCGTGATATCAAGTGCACCTGCATTAACAGAGCTGAATGGGAATGTGTAAAACCAGGACCAGCATGGGACACACTAGAGGAGAGGGTACACAAAAACTGCGGAATCAATCAGAAGATATAAAAGAATACATGGAATGTATTTGGAGAGGGGAAATGTGACTGCTCTGCAGGATGCACTATGGACGTATAAAAATGGGGCTTATTTTTCTAAGGTCAAATGTGACCAGACCATACATTTTTAGAATACCAAATTCTACTGAATGTGCAAAAGGTGCCCATGTTTACAAATCACTTTTTATTTAAAATAAACACCACTAGGTACACATTTTGCAGAGAACAAATGTAGGTGACAGCTTGGCATGGGTATATAGCATTACAAACGCTACCATAGTTCATCAGGACAAGATCATATTCAGAAGAATCCACTAGTATAAAGAAGGTGAAGGATAACACACTAATGTGGCAAGGAATATGGAACTGCAGCACAGGATGGCAGTAAATGAACAGTAGTGTACCGAGAAACTGAGGGTGCGATACTGTTCTAATGCCCTGCGGTTACAGTAAGCTATCCCCAGTTCCCAGGTGGACAATTTTCCTTAGCCTGGGGAAGAATGACCTTATGACACAAAAAGGAGGCTCAATTACAAAACCTCCAAAGTCAGAATGACAGATCACATACTGCTTAATGGTTATATTTTCCTCAAGCACAGATACCTTAACAGGTGGCAAAATGAATGGTTTAGAACGCATCTGGATTTCTGCCATTTGTTGGCTAGAACACACTTTACAACCACAGATTATTTGCACAGGGATTCCTAGTATCAGCCTTTTGGAGGACAGGTACAAGAAAGGCTTAAAAATCGTTTGTTTTACATCTCCACTGCAGGAAGCTTCTAAAATGGTTCTGTTTGATGTTCGATAATTAATCATCTGATTTTACAATCAGCCTTTAATCTCTGCAGGCTCAGGTATCATAACAGGGGTTTTATTCTATACATGAAATAGTAATCCCATTTGCACTCTGTGTAGGTGGAAGTTATACAATGGAGAACAAGAAAAAACAAAAACAAACAAAAACAAATAACAGGTTGTTGGTGTCATGGAATGAAATGTGTGAAATTTCTATTATTGAAACCCTAGTGATACTCCCTGTTCAGGGAGCTAGGTACAAATAATCCAATTAATAAGTCATTCTATAGCAGTATAAATGTATTGTATATCTAAGTGACTACATAGCATCCTTTGTCACAGTTCTTCAGAAAGATTCAATATTTTTGAGAAGTGACAAACACCACAGATACCCTCACATGTCCCTTCATTTCTAAATACAGTTGACCTATCTTAGACATTCCAGTACGATCTGCTGGCAGTGCAGTGTTTGCTTGTTTCCGGTTTCGCTTTCACGGTAATCCTGGGGTTTCTGAAACCAGCAACACTCCTGCAGTGCATGGAATTTCGGCAAATGATATGTGTAAAGTACTTTAAGAGTTAATCCTTCTTACTCCCACAAATCTGTATTACAATATGATACAATGCCTATAGCAAGTCTGCACTAGACTGCAGATTTGTTTAGGAAGAAGAGGAGGGGAAGTTAACAAACCGAAGGCCATGTATACACTACACTGGGAGAAGGCAGCTGACATCCTGTTGCACATAAAATGCTGAAGTATTCAGGATGGCAAGGGAAGCGATACCATAAATTATATTCAATAATACTCTTTCTGAAACCGCTTGCTGGCGAAATGGGGAAAGCCAGCAAGCAGTGTAATCTTTTAAATATGTTCATTTTTTTTAGCTTTATTTGTTAAAATGGTTTTGGGAAATGTAGAAACGTTTCCTTTTACGTTTGCACCAGTATTGAGCGCACGTGACGTTTTTATCTACCTCGTTTGCTCACCATAAGGCAATAGGGGTTGTGAAGAAAGGGCTTCAGGTTTCCAATGTGGTGCCAGTGTATTAGAATTACACGGTTTGCGGTGAGATTTCTGAGCTCCTTTGCCAACTTTCAGGAATTACCATTGTTCCGGGCCATTTATTGATACTTTTAAATGGCACTCCTGTCACCCTTGATGCCATACACAAGATATACAGTCCCACGCAACTTGGTATGGCTAAGTGCTGCAGGGTTGCTGTCCCTCACACTGTGATACTTATAATTAAGGTAAAATGTGTGCATAACAGTTGTCGGGCAGACTTTTAGATGTCCTTGCCGTCCACAACAGGATTAGATAGTCGTGGAAAGTATACCATACCTCGTTGACCCCTGCTTAATCTACGCTGCCCATTCTGTCTTTTACCATAGATGGGTTCCTGGTGTCTCAAACGACCGCTCTGTATTCTTGTTAATCTTTTCTCCTTACGCTTATTTTGCATTTTAAACTAGATGTTTAACCAGATTTCTTCTTGTGGTGTGTTTTGTTTGTATGTTCTACTGTTTCTATATTTATTGCTATCCCACAGACTGTAATGGCAAGATATATATATATATAAATAAAAAAATAAAAAAAAGGGAGGATACTATTATTTTCATATTTTTTGCATATGCAGTATTGCACTGATCTGGTTATGCTATGTGTACTATTCTAAAACGTGTACATGTAGGCAATCACTTCAGGACTAGTTTTAGAACATTTCTTCCTTAATAAAACTTTTCACTTTAAATCCACCTTTTTGTCAGAGAAATTAGTAATATCACAGGGGAAAAAAAACTAAACAAAAACACAGTAGTGTTATTTAACTGGAGAACTAGTACTTTTAAAACGGATAAATAGCTTTAGGATTTCCTGGTTTTGCAGATGTTTCTCTTCTTCTGTACGCCAAAAAACACCCATTAAACCAAAATGACGTAGTGACACTGCTGGTTGGGCTTCCAATCCACACGACCTTTTGATTTTGATACAATCCCTTGTTCTATTATTGGAGTACATCGTAATAATGTTGTGGTCCTTTTTTGTACATGTTCTCTTCCGACAAAAGCAAAAAAATAAAATAAATCTGGACAGAAACTGAGCACGCATGGTTTAACTTTGCTACACAATAGGTCACTGTAGAATTTTGATTTATACAGCATGAAAATTATTATATTTCTAATGTAGAGTGTAAAGGGATAGTATATCGCTTTTTTCCCCATATTGTTTATATATATGCACTCACTATACAATGAACTTACGGTAGCCGTAGGGCATTAAATTAGGTGGTTTGCTCTCTCCTGCTCACCCTTGATGGCGTCATTACAAAATGAAATAAAAATCACTGAGTGTAGATTAGTCTTGCAATCTGTATCAGATAGCCATCAGTGATGCAAACAGATTGCGGCTTGCAGAATAATCAAAGAACAAAAAGCTTGACCAGCTTCAAAATCATAATTATCGTTAAAACTAAGGGACAATAACGGATATGATGTCACGTAAAAGTGATAACTGAATGTACAAAATAAAAAAGCACTCGAACACCAAGGACACTAATGCAAAGTTTATACTGTAATCATGTATAGTCTCCCTGTTTCTGCATCATAGCACATGTGACCAAAATACTGATGCTTGGATCAGTAATGGAGGAGGAATTTTACTCCCACCTTTGCGGCCATGATCCATGCGGCCAGTCCATTCATGCTGCGCATACCACATGCAAATCTCCCTCCTCCAACCTCTAGCTTTCTAGAAAGCATAAGCCACAGCTGTGCAAGATCTGGCTGGCAGCCAGCAAAAAGCTCCTTAGAGCCAGTTTACAAATCTGAACATGGCTATGAATGAAGCAGATAGCGGCTCACAGCTTATTGAACAGTTCCATTAATCCTATCGGAGTGGAACTGCACCTGTAGGCTGAACTACGTGTCCCATAAATCACTGCACTTTTGGGAACTTTAACATTGAAACATATTGCTTCCTTTACTAATTTTAGTTGCATTTTCTATACATTAGCTAAACAGTGCCAGAATATTATTTAGGGTTTACAATACAAAACCCATTATGAACAAAAATGCAAAAATCTGGCAAAGTGGGTAACCAGTTTAGTGAAGAAACGAGTGTACAAAATAAAACTCACCAACGACAAAGGACTAGAAAGAAAAAAAGCTAATAAAATGGAAAGGAAGAGGAATTGTGGTGGAATCTCGGTAAAAATAAATTTAGTAGGCAGAGATTACCACGTGGCATGTGTACGTGCATATGCTGACGTATCGATCAGTTGGTTGCACGAGGCAAGATACGATCAGTAGTGTACGGAGCATGTGCAAGAATACAGGATATAGTATTCCCCCTCCTCCATTGTGCTGGACAAGCCATGCGGTCAAACAGGAAGTTAATTCTTATTTGGGTTGATTGGTTGAGAGAATGTGCGGGTGGAGCTTAATATGGGAGGAGTTATATGCCTATATAAGGAGCCTGCACTATTGTCCGGGGCTCAGACTTTGCTGTATTTTGGTGACATTAGTCCCTCTGAGTCCCGATCGGTGATCCAATAAAGAATCTCTTCCTTCCTGAAGAAACCTGTGTCCATCTCTCTGTGCTTGGCTTCCGTCAGTTTCTCCGGTATCATTTGGTGCATTGGCCGGGAAGCTCATCGTTCAACGGTAGCTGAGAGGCAGAGGCGTGAGACGGTCTATCTTTGCCCACGTTCTCTACGGCTGCACCCCTGAACTTCTGCGTGGACCTCCCTTCGTCTCGGCGCCACTGGTCTGTTGTCCAGGAGATCATCGGCCTCTACGTGAGAAGTGCTGGGGTGTCCCCGTCGATGAGTGTGAACTCAGGTTCAGGAACGAGGAGGTAAGACAACTGCTGTTTTAGACGGCAGGACCCACTAGGGGTATACCGATTGTGCGGTAGGCCCAAAGGGGTTTTTGAATCTGTGTATCTGCCCCCTCTGTCGGAGGGAAGGAGCGAAGGCGCACCGCTCGATCGAACGCTCTTTAGTCAGACCGTTTGATTTGGTTAGTCAGGCGGGGCGCTCTGGTGTAAAATAGCCCTAGCCGGACACCGGTGTCTTGTCTAGACTAGCGTTCTAGGGTGTATATTTTGTTCGCTAGGTCGGAGGGACCGGGAGACTAAGCGGCGTCTGTGTAAATCCGGTTCGCTAGTTCTCATCCTATCTGGGCTAAGTGGGAAGGCGTGTAAATTTGGAACCCACTAGACTTTTGATAGTGCGACTAAGAGGCGTCTGTGTAAATTCGGTCCTCTAGCTCGTTGTATAGTGCGACTAAGAGGCGTCTGTGTAAATTCGGTTCTCTAGCTCGCTATATATGTGGTGATTGGGCAGTGTGGCTAACCAAAACGTATGTAGATTGTTTTTAGGTAGTCCATTCAAGGTACTGGCCAATAGTTTAGTTGGGAATTGTAAATGTGTTAACGATTGTTTAGTAAAGTGTATATCTTGTTAGATAGCGCGAGCTCAGCCGTCTAGCGAGAGTGTTAATAGTGTGTTGCTGTATTATAGTGCACGGTACCATAACCCTGTATATTTACTGACATTGTATAATAAGTACTAATCATTGTCGTCTATTGCATGTTTAACACCATAACCACTAATAATTGTATTGTGACCTTAACTTGTGCTTTGACCTATGCTAACCGTACTGTAACCGCTATTTGTAAAAGACGATGTTACTGGGGTGTGTTATAGACGGGTAATTCGTATATAGAGAATTATAGCGTGGGTGACTGTATAGTTACGCCAAAGGGCATAATATTGATTATATAGTGACTGGTGTAACAGCTGTGTGTGTACGGGAATTCCCTGAGTGTTTATTGTTATTGTGTACGTTTCACTTGGTAACCGTACCACGTGGTGCTGTTGCCAGAGGAAACGGGTGTGACTGTTGAATAGTACGCGTGTATAGTATTCGTTGTCGACGACGTTCCATTGTTAAGTATGGGTGCGTCGCAGTCAACGATTCCGGATCCCTTAGGTTGTATGGTGAAGAATTTTAAAAAGGGATTCAAAACTTGTGATTTTGGGGTTAAGATGTCTCCTGTGCGTTTAGTTACTTTGTGTACTAGAGAGTGGCCTACTTTGGTTGCGGCATGGCCGCCACGTGGCAGTTTGGATCTAACTCTGGTACAGCGCTTACACGTGGCTGTATCAGGTAGGCCTGAACTTTACGGCCAGTTTCCTTATATTGACTGTTGGAGACAGGCCGTAAATGACTCGCCAAAATGGCTCCAGACATGCCACGAGGAGCAGTGTCGCCTCATGGTAGCTAGGACTTGTTCGTCCACTAGGACCGGTGTTAGGCCCATTTTGGACACGCCCCCTGAGTCCGAGATCCCTTTGCCGCCCCCTTACTTTCCGTTAAGAAGAAGTGACGCAAACGCAGGAAGTCCTGCACCCCTCCCCTCATTACCCTCATCCACTTCCGCTTCCTCCTCCAGTACAGGATCCACCCCCCCTCGTACTAAATCTCCCCTTCCGGAACCAGAACCCACCCCCATTAAAAACGAATATCCTGATTTGGCGCCACTTCAGACTTCCGGTCAAGCTTCATCTAGCTCGGCTCGAAGTGTTTTATTTACGACCTTTTCCCAAAACCAACCTCCCACATCCCCATACCCTATCTCTCCCCGACCGGAACCCATGACTGACGCCTCTCTACGTAGCCCCATCCAAACCCGACAGTTGACTGGTGCCCAACAATTAAAGCATTATCAGATGCCTCTTCGCCTAAATCCCGGGTCAGCTTATATCGATGCCGCAGGTCAAATGGCACACGCTGACCCAGTCTTCGTATATGTCCCATTTACCACTACCGACCTTTTAAACTGGAAGACCCATAATTCCTCGTATACTGAGAAACCACAAGCCATGACTGATCTGTTCACCTCAATAGTACAGACGCATAATCCGACATGGGCTGATTGCCAGCAGTTATTAATGACTTTATTTAACAATGAGGAAAGGACAAGAATAAATCAAGCAGCCATTAAAGCATTAGAAGATAGAGCCCGTGCTTTGAATCAAGCTAATCCAGCAGCATGGGCCGCAACACATTATCCCAATACTGATCCCGATTGGAACGTAAATGGTGCTGATATGGTTCAACTCAGAGCCTATAGAGACGCTATAATTGCTGGCATGAAAGCAGGAGGAAAGAAAGCCATTAACATGTCGAAGACAGTTGAGGTGATCCAGAAAAGCGATGAAGCGCCCAGTGTCTTTTATGACCGATTATTGGAGGCGTACCGCTTGTACACCCCCTTTAATCCGGAAGACGCAGATAATTCCCGAATGGTTAACTCCGCCTTTGTCAGCCAAGCATACGGAGATATTAAGCGCAAGCTACAAAAGTTAGAAGGGTTTGCAGGTATGTCCATCACCCAACTAATGGAGGTAGCTAATAAGGTTTATATGAACAGGGATACAGAAAGTAAGAAAGAGGAAGAGCGCAAGATGCGTAAAAAGGCTGATATGCTAGCGGTAGCGATCGCAGGCGTAGATAGACGGGGCCCAGATAGAGGCGATAGTAGATGGAATGAGGAACCTCTAAGTAAAAATCAGTGCGCTTACTGTAGGGAAGAAGGGCATTGGAGAAATGAGTGTCCGCGAAGAGAACAGTCTGAGAGAGACAGACCTAGGTCAGGTTACGGAAACTTTAGAGGCAGAGCGAGAGGTAGAGGAGGCCCCGGAGGGAGTAATGGGTATAGAGGGAGTAATGGGAACAGAGGAAGTGTTAGGGAAGACAGGTATATTCCAGCAGCGCAAAGGTCCCGCGATAGAGAAGGTAGGGACTTTGTAGGATTGGCTGACACGGTCATGGAGGACTATTGATACCGACCGGGCTCCATCCCCCTTGGTCGAGCGGAGCCTATGGTCGATGTATCAACAGGGGGAAAAAGGAGTGCGTTCATGATCGACACTGGTGCTGAACATTCAGTGGTGACTAATCTAGTTGCTCCTCCATCTGGAAGGACTATTACTGTGATAGGAGCAACTGGAAGAAGTGCTGAAAGACCGGTTCTTAAAAGTCGACTCTGTACATTGGGAGGCCACGTAGTAAAACACCAATTCCTTTATATGCCTGAATGTCCAGTCCAATTGCTGGGACGTGATATGCTATCAAAATTACAAGCGCAGATTACGTTCCTACCAAATGGAACAACATCTTTAAAGTTTAATGGACCTTCAGGTATTATGACTTTATCCGTACCAAAGGAAGAAGAGTGGCGACTTTATACAGTGTTGACTAGCCAAAACCCTAGGAGTGATGAGACATTATTTAACATACCAGGAGTTTGGGCAGAGAACAACCCACCAGGACTGGCCCGCAATATTCCACCTATAAAAATTGAACTGAAACTTGGGGTTTATCCAGTGAGCCTAAGACAATACCACATCCCACAGAAGGCTAAGAAGAACATCCAATCCTATCTGGATAAGTTCATACGGTATGGTATCCTAAAATTCTGTACTTCCCCCTGGAACACCCCATTGCTGCCTGTTCAAAAGCCCGGTACAGATGAGTATCGACCTGTGCAGGACTTAAGAGCAGTCAATGATGCGGTTGTTAGTATACATCCAGTTGTACCCAATCCATATAACCTGCTTGCTTTAATTCCGGGCGGGGCTACTTACTTCACAGTCTTAGATCTCAAAGATGCCTTCTTTTGCCTCCGAATTGCCACAGAAAGTCAATGTATTTTCGCTTTCCAATGGGAGAACGCTGTAACGGGCTCAAAACGCCAAATGACTTGGACAAGACTGCCCCAAGGGTTTAAAAATTCACCTACCCTATTTGGTTCAGCCCTAAGTCAAGATCTATTGGATTTCGAGTCCATCCCAGGAGAGTGTGTCTTGTTACAATATGTAGATGACTTGTTGATAGCAGCAGTTACAAAAGAAAAATGTCAGCAAGCAACGCACGATCTACTACATATTCTCTGGAAGGCAGGATACAAGGTGTCTAGAAAGAAGGCTCAGTTGTGTTTGCCAACTGTCAAGTATCTGGGATTCCATATCTCTGAAGGTCAAAGGATTATGGGGCCAGAGAGAAAAGAAGCTGTCTGCCAAATACCAATACCCAAGAATAGAAGACAAGTGCGAGAATTCTTGGGGGCAGCAGGCTTCTGTAGGATATGGATTCCCAGCTATGCGATACTAGCAAAACCTCTGTACGTAGCCATCAAAGGTACAGAGCACGATCCCTTCTTATGGACCCAAGAACAGCAAACGGCATTTGAAGATGTGAAGAAGGCTTTGATGAGTGCCCCAGCATTAGGTCTACCTGATCACACACGACCATTCTACTTATATGTACACGAGCAAAGAAGAATGGCTGTGGGAGTATTGACACAGTACTTGGGATCATGGCAAAGACCTGTTGCCTACATGTCTAAGCAACTGGATGCAGTGGCCAGCGGACTTCCACCTTGTCTAAGAGCCGTAGCTGCAGCCGCCCTGCTAGTAGCTGAAGCCGATAAACTCACTCTGGGTCAAGAACTTTATGTACGAGTCCCACATGCAGTACAGACGTTGTTGGATTACAAAGGAAATCATTGGTTTAGTAACAGCCGTATGACCAAGTATCAAGCAATGTTGTGTGAAAACCCAAGAGTGCATTTAGAGACTGTAAACACCTTAAATCCAGCTACCCTTTTGCCACAACCTACTGAAAGTCAACATGATTGTTTGGAAGTAATGGATGAAGTATTCTCAAGTAGACCAGATCTTCGTGATTTTCCCATCCAGAACCCCGATGTTCAATATTATACCGACGGCAGTAGTTATGTGAAAGAAGGGATTCGCTATGCAGGATATGCAGTAACAACAATAGACAAGGTGATAGAAGCTCGGCCACTGGCGAAAGGAACATCAGCACAAAAGGCAGAATTGATAGCACTAACACGAGCGTTACAATTGGCTGAAGGTTTAAGAGTAAATATCTATACGGACTCTAAGTATGCGTTCTTAACCACTCATGCCCACGGAGCTTTGTATAAAGAAAGAGGACTACTGAATTCAGAAGGCAAAGAAATCAAATACGCAGCTGAAATCCTACAACTATTGGAAGCAGTGTGGGAGCCGAAAGAAGTCGGTATTATACATTGTCGAGCGCATCTGAGAGGAGATGGTGATGTAACCAAGGGAAATCGGATGGCAGATAGTGCAGCTAAGCGTGCTGCTGAATCAGGAAGACAGGAGTATGTGGGGCATATAGCTGCTCTTATACCAACTCCACTGTCCCAATGGACTCCAGTTTATACAGCTCAAGAAGAGGAGTGGTTAAAGACTGAACCGGGAAAGTATTTGGAGAACAAGTGGTATCAGCTAGAAGATGGAAGAATAGTTATACCAGCATCACTAGCAGTAGAAATTGTCCAGAACTATCATAACGGGACACATTCTGGGAGAGACAGTACAGAAGAATCTCTCAGGAAACATTTCTACATACCAAGATTGTCCAACTTGACTCAGGCCATTGTACGTAGATGTGTAACGTGTGCTAAAAATAATGCAAGACAAGGACCAGTAAAGCCACCAGGAGTCCAGTTTATGGGGGGACTCCCCATGTCCGATCTACAAATAGACTTTACAGTGATGCCTAAATCGGGTGGACATCGTTACCTGCTGGTAATTGTGTGCACCTATTCAGGCTGGGTAGAAGCATGTCCTACTCGTACAGAGAAAGCAGGAGAAGTTGTAAGATTCCTGCTACGAGAAATAATACCCCGATATGGACTACCCTGTTCTATAGGATCGGACAATGGTCCAGCTTTTGTTCACCAGTGCCTACAACAACTGACTCATATGCTTGGTATAAAGTGGAGGCTTCATACTGCATATAGACCCCAGAGTTCTGGTAAGGTAGAGAGAATGAATAGAACTATTAAGAACCAGTTGGCTAAAATGTGTCAGGAAACCCAACTTAAGTGGAACGTTCTCTTACCTATAGCTTTATTGCGAATCCGCAGTACCCCTACCAGAAGGATGGGCCTCTCTCCTTTTGAAATTATGTATGGGCGACCACCTCCCGTACTTGGTAACTTAAGGGGGGATTTGAGTCAGTTGGGAGAAGGAATTACCCGGCAGCAGGTTGTAGAGTTGGGTAAGACTATGGAGGAGGTACAGAAATGGGTACAAGATAGATTACCTGTGAATATTTATCCCCCTGTTCATAGTTATCATCCAGGAGACCAAGTGTGGATTAAAGAGTGGAATAATGTACCGTTAGGGCCCAAGTGGAGAGGTCCTTATGTTGTTCTTTTGTCTACCCCTACAGCGATAAAAGTAGCCGAAGTGACTCCGTGGATACATCACTCCAGGGTTAAGCCAGCAGCAGTCGATTCTTGGCAAGTTACAGCAGATCCAGAGAATCCCTGCAAGATCCGGTTGAAACGCACTACTCAGTCGGAGTAACGAGGAATTATTGTGGATTACAAATTTTATTGTTACAGGTGTGAGTGAGAAGGCCATAATAAAGCCTGTCCGCTTACCATCACATAGTGTATAAGCCAGGAAAGTCTCGAAGGGACACCTGTGAAGACGAGCAGAACTCCATTCCCTGCAGCCCTCACATCCTGGAAGCTGAGGTTCCATCGCACGGACGAAGACTGAGGATGACGGCGAAAGATGTGCTTTTGATTGTGTTTATTTACATGTGTTTTTATATTCAGGAAGGTAGAGGTACCGACACTCCTAGCTGTGAGGTATGCATTAAGACTACGAGAACAGGTAACCATATTTCCCAAACCCTAATTTGGCATTCACAATACGAGTGTAAAGGAGAGGTATCAAGATGTAGATACCTAAATATAGACTATAGTGTGTGCCATTTAGGAGTAGGAGAACCTAAGTGCTTCAGTCCAGAGTATCAACCTCGTACAATTTGGTTGACTCTCAGGAATGGAGATCCTCAGGGGACCCTAATTAATAAGACGGTGTTAGAATCCGTACATTCTTCGGGTGTTCTGCTATTTGATGCGTGTAAAGCAATATCGAGTGGTAGAAAACCGTGGAATGTATGTGGGGATCTTAGATGGGAGAGGACGTATGGGTCTAATGATAAATATATTTGTCCCAGTAGTAAAAATAAATATGTAAGTCCTAGATGCCCAAATAAAGACTATAACTTTTGCCCATATTGGTCTTGTGTGGGGTGGGCGACTTGGGGACAGACAGTAGATAAAGACATGATAGTGACTAAGTTGCCGACTAGCCCTTATTGTAAGTCTATGGAATGCAACCCAGTCCATATACTTATTAATAACCCCGACAAGTTCCTAGATAAGTATGGAAATTTATTTGGGTTTCAGATATACGGGACGGGTTTAGATCCTGGGACATTATTGTTTATAGGAATAGAGACTGATACGGTATCCTCCCAGACTCATCAAGTATACCATTCCTTTTATGAAGAGATGAGTATAGATAATAAGATCCCCCATAACGCTAAAAACCTGTTCATAGACCTAGCTGAAAGTATTGCCGGTAGTCTTAATGTTACCAACTGCTATGTGTGTGGAGGTACTAACATGGGAGACCAATGGCCTTGGGAAGCAAAGGAGGTAATGTCCGGTTCTGAGGCAGTTGACCAACTAATATCTACACAAGCCGATTATCATATGAGTGTTAGAGGTAAATCTGAGTGGAGATTAAAGACCTCCATCATAGGTTATGTTTGCATAGCAAGGAAAGGAATAATGTATAATACTTCTGTAGGAGAATTAACTTGTCTAGGGCAAAAAGCTTATGATGATGATACTAAAAATACAACTTGGTGGTCGGCTTCAAATGTCTCAGAACCATCAAACCCGTTTGCTAGATACGCCAATTTAAAGGATGTGTGGTTTGATCTATCTATCACATCTACCTGGAGAGCCCCAGCAAATTTGTACTGGATCTGTGGTAAGAAAGCCTATTCGGAGCTGCCACAGGACTGGGAAGGGGCATGTGTGTTGGGTATGCTCAAACCATCCTTCTTCTTGTTACCGATTGAAACAGGTGAGACTTTAGGTGTTAAAGTGTATGATGTGAATCATAGGAAGAAAAGGGGACCCTTAGAGATAGGCACCTGGGAAGATAATGAATGGCCTCCCCAGCGTATCATAGATTATTATGGGCCAGCCACGTGGGCAGAAGATGGTACCTTTGGTTATAGAACCCCTATTTATATGCTCAACCGCATTATAAGATTACAGGCGGTGGTTGAGATTATCACAAATGAGACATCACAAGCGCTCAATCTCCTAGTGAAACATAATACCAGGATGAGGACAGCAGTATACCAGAATAGATTAGCCTTGGATTACCTTTTGGCAGTAGAGGGAGGTGTATGTGGGAAGTTTAACCTAAGCAATTGCTGTCTTCAAATAGATGACGAAGGGCAAGCAATAGCTGAGCTTACTAGCCATATGGTTAAACTAGCGCATGTGCCTACTCAGGTATGGAAAGGGTACAATCCAAGTAGTTGGTTTGGTAGCTGGTATGAGTGGTTTGGAGGGCTTAAGGCAGTGGTAGGTGGAGTCCTACTGATTTTACTGTTGTGTCTACTCCTACCGTGTCTTATACCCTTAGTAGTTAGGTCTGTGCAAAGCCTGATAGGAAGTATAGCAGAGAGGAAGGCTGCTGCACAGATAATGGCGATATATAAATATAAGGCTCTAGATCAGGGAGAACCAATGCAAGAAGATGAATGTTGAAGATTCACATCATAAGATAAGTCTGGTCTGGTTCAAGGTAACTTGCGGTGTATGCAAACTAAGGTTAAGTGATGCCTCAAGTAATTGTAAAATATCAAGAGGCATCAAAGGGGGGAATGTGGTGGAATCTCGGTAAAAATAAATTTAGTAGGCCGAGATTACCACGTGGCATGTGTACGTGCATATGCTGACGTATCGATCAGTTGGTTGCACGAGGCAAGATACGATCAGTAGTGTACGGAGCATGTGCAAGAATACAGGATATAGTATTCCCCCTCCTCCATTGTGCTGGACAAGCCATGCGGTCAAACAGGAAGTTAATTCTTATTTGGGTTGATTGGTTGAGAGAATGTGCGGGTGGAGCTTAATATGGGAGGAGTTATATGCCTATATAACGAGCCTGCACTATTGTCCGGGGCTCAGACTTTGCTGTATTTTGGTGACATTAGTCCCTCTGAGTCCCGATCGGTGATCCAATAAAGAATCTCTTCCTTCCTGAAGAAACCTGTGTCCATCTCTCCGTGCTTGGTTTCCGTCAGTTTCTCCGGTATCAGAATCAGGGATACAGACTGGAAGAATATGTCACACTATAAGGTTTCATTTTGAACATGGGCTTATTTTTATGTATTCTTTGTGTAAAGAACTAAAGCAAAACTGACATTTTATTTACCAACTAAAGCTTTAAGAAAAAGGGGGAAAAAATTATTTCGACTAAACACACATATCTACATTCCTTTGTACATAGCGCTTAACCATTTGAATGGTCAGCTCCCATACTATGCAACAAATAAAAGGAAAGTCATTTTCCAAAGTTAGAAACATGCCGCTAGCTACAGTTACAACGAATCCACCAATACATTGAAAACATAGCAGCAAGAATGATTTGTTTGTGGGGAGAAACGATCACATGTTGAACTTGACTGATGAGCATTTTCATTTTAACATCATTAATGGGACATTATGCATTAAAAGCATGTCATGTCTTTGAAGTGGTTATAATGCCTGGAGTTCTGTGGTGGCACCTTTCACAGTCATTCATTGATGGTATGAGTTGGTATGCTATGGCAGAGTATACATTTTTACCTTAAATGGACACTCCAGGCACCCAGACCACTTCTGCCCATTGGAGTGGTCTGGGTGCCATCTCCCACTACTTTTAACCCTGCAAGTGTAATTATTGCAGGTTTTTTTTTTATAAACTGCAATAATTACATTGCAGGGTTAACTCCTCCTCTAGTGGCTGTCTACTAGATAGCCACTAAAGGGCACTTCCTTGTCGACAGCACAGAAAACCTGTGCTAGAGCGTCGCTGGACTTCCTCACGCCGTGTGAGGACCTCCAGCGTCGCTCATTTCCCCAAAGGAAAGCATTTTCAATGCTTTCCTATGGGGAGTTCTAATGCACATGCGCGGCATTGCTGCGCATGTGCATTAGGTCTCCCCGGCCGGTGGGCGGGATCAGTCTCGCCCACCGGCCAACGCAATCACTGGGAGGAGCGGCGGCGGCGGAAGAAGCAGCAACATGGGACATCGTCGCTGCCTCTGGTAAGTTACTGAAGGGGTTTTCACCCCTTCAGCAACCGGGGATTGGGGGGTGGGAGGGAGAGAGGACCTGCAGTGCCAGGAAAACTGACTGTTTTCCTGGCACTGGAGTTTCCCTTTAACCATGCTTCTAGTGGATGGTCAAGCTGCAGATGGTTTAACAGTGACCAGATTAAAAGCTCCAAGGGACTTCAGGCACTCTAACCACTTTAATGATAGGCACAGATACAGTCCTATAGTGTTTCTTATATTTAAAAATAAAATAAATTTAAAAAAGCAAAAAAAAGCTTGACTAGTCTCTGTACACAATAATTAGATAAATCATTTATAAAGTGATACAATTTTACATTTTTATGTCAGAATCTACTTGATGTTGCAGTACTGATGGAAAAAAAATGCGTCTCTCTCATGTGAGAAAAACAACTTAAAGGAACTAACACTTCTCTGAAATTTACACCACTGAAACATTGAAAACACCTTTAAGGGACACTAGTCACCTGAACAACTTAAGCTTAATGAGGTTGTTCAGGTGAGAACGATAGCTCCCTGCAGCCTCTCATGTAAACACTGTATTTTCTGAGAAAATACAGTGTTTACATTGAAAGCTAGAAACACCTCCAGTTGCTGTCACTCAGAGTGAATCAGAGGGACTTCCGAGTTGATGGAGGCATAATATGTCTCCATCCACTCAGATCTGCTGTCAGCAGAGCACAGGGCAGCACTGTGCACAGCATCCTGTGATTCAGTATCTCCTCCCTCTGCATGCAGACACTGAACTTTCCTCATAAAGATTCATTGATTCAATTCATCTCTATGAGGAGATGCTGATTGGCCAGGGCTGTGTTTGAATCATGCTGGCTCTGCCCCTGATCTGCCTCTTTGTCAGTACAAGCCAATCCTAAGGGGAAGCACAGTGATTGGATCAGGCTACCAAATGTCAGCAGACTGCTTGTTTTTCTGAGTCTAACAGCATGCAGATTTACAGCTTCAGGCTTGAATACAGTAATATTACTTTTTGTACCTTAAAAGGATACAAGAAAACACTTCATAGTGTAAAACTGTAATTAAAATAAATATAAATAAACCATTTCCCCCCAAAGGGAACCCTTACATGCAAAAATGGTTGATACTTATTTCTAAGATATCACAAATAAGCATATGTAGAAGGAGAGAAGCCGTTACCGCTCGTGGATCTGATGTTTGAAACTCCCGCTCGATCTGCCTGTTAACTAGTTCAGTATCACCATTTTTGCATGTAAGTGTTCCCTTTGGGGGGGGGGGGGGAAGGGTTTATTTATTTTTATTTAATTAAATTACAGTTTTACACTATGCAGTGTTTTCTTGTATCTTTTTAAGGTACAAACAGATACAGTGTTACATAGTATTTTAAAGACGCTGGAACACAGTAGAAAAACTGAAGCAACCCTAATAGGACTACTCCACAAAGACTGTTTTGGACTCTGCAACAATCTTAATGGGGATAGGGAAGTATAGATCCAATGGTTTTATGTGCATTTGACTTTTTGAAATAAGTGATTTTATTCATCATTACTATATTGCATATAGAGGTGTCTGTATTCCATATTTTTCATAGTGATAACCAATTTTGGGTTTTCCAAGTAGAGCGCTTCCACTTATCTTTACATCTGAACTAAAAGTGATTTTTAAGGGGGGGAATTATTTTTTTGTGGATAGCAGCCGTTTTATTTTCATTTGTCATTTCTAAATATTGTATACTTTTATTAGAATTGCGCTCTCCTAGTGTATTTATATCCTTTAACTTGTGTTAATCTTTTTTTCTCATGTGATACTCTGGTTTTAATTGATATCAAACCAATTCATGCCTGTTACAGTGTTGGGTTTTGGGGGGGGGGGGGGGGGGGGATTGCATATTTCTGAACATAGGGCAGTCAGCTTGGAAACCAATGCAATAAGCATGTCCTGGTGATTAGTCCCATATTACAACATTGCACCACTTTTCTGATAAATCCATCTACCATTGTTAGTTCCTCTTTATGGGCACCCAGATGCAGGAGAGAGCGTAGAACAGCAACCGTGAATGACTACATTTAATTTGAATTTTCAGACCTCACATAAGCATATTTGTTAAATATAGAGAATATGTAAATAAATGTATATATGTAAATAAATCATGCTGAGAAGCTATGGTGATCCAAGTAAACAGAATATGCCCTACTCAGAGTATCTGAAATAACACGTTTAGGCTTTCTTGTAACCAACCCATTTAGTGAGATAGAATGTCAAAGACCCAGCGCTAGAAGGATTTTGAAAAGAATTTGGGGAAACTTCTGTATATTTCCACACACCGTCTTCTAAGTGACTCAGTGAGCACCAAGTGAAAGCACAAGGCTCAGAGCAGCCTTGACATATCAGAGCGACTGACAAAAAATTATTTAAAATCCGTGTAGGGGGCTTAACAAATAGCACTTGTCTACCCAGCGACAAATCATAGTGTGGGTTTGGGGACACAGAGGGAATGGAATGACATTAAGTCAGGAAGACGGCACAAAGCAAGAGAAAAATTAATTAACAAAGCCATTTAATGTCCGTTATTTGCAAGAAAAAAAAATTAAAACCATAATGTCAGCCTTTGCAATATATCTGTAGATTAAAGATAAACATAACTAAATCACTCAGTGATTGCTGAGAATACCCCGTAAGCTGCATTATAAAATGTTGGCCAACACTGTGCTGCAGAATATTCAGCTTAAGTATTGTTATACAGGTTAATATGGTTACGAAGAAAAACTCAATAAAAAATTAGAGCAAAATAGGAAAATGAAAAAGCACCAGTCAGCTGCAAAACGAGTCTCAGACACAGGAGGGCAGACCCTGGTCTACAATTAAAAAAAAATTAAAAGGGGCGTGGCCTGGACGCTGAAGAAGATGGCAGCATAGACCTAGAGCTCCCTGTAAGGCTCCGCTAAATCACCGCCTAAAGCACACTTTCACCCTGAAAATGGGCAAAACAAATAGACCCTCTCAACCCCCTAAACAAGCGGACACCCCCAGGAGGTCTCAAAACCCCTCCATGAGGCACTTCTTGACCGCACAAGCGGACGCAGACCCTCAGGCCTACACGAGCCAAACGGCCCCAGAGGACCCGCTCCCACTTACACCAAGCGGAGACGGGACCATGGCGGACAACCTGCCTACCGATCCAGCCGCCCACCACCCAGACTGGATGGAAATGCTACGCAACTTGCCCACAAAGGCCGACTTAAAGCGGCCAACTCGGAACTCCGCACCTCCATCTCAACGGAGCTCCAAACGCTCAAGGAGGAAATCCGAGGCCTACACCAGCGGGTCGCCCAAGTGGAGGCGGATTGCGACCACATGTCAGCGGCGCAATCTGCGAACACGGACACGCTACGACTCCACACCCTCCAACTACAGCAAATGGCGGGCCACATGGAAGACCTAGACAATCGCGGCAGGAGGCAAAATATTAGAGTCCGGGGGATCCCGGAGGAAGCGGACAACTCCGCCCCAGTACAGACCACGCTGACCGGTCTTTTTAACTCCATACTAGGCCGCACACAACATGATCCCATTGACTTTATACGGGCACATAGGGCTCTACGGCCCAAAGGTCCGGAAGGGACCCCACCGCGCGACATCATATGCTGTTTGATGAGCTACCAACTCAAGGAGGACATACTCAGAAAGGCCAGGGACGCAGGAACGGTACACCTTGGTGATACCGAGGTACAACTCTTTCCCGACTTGGCACCAGCCACGCTGGCTTACAGGCGAGCATACGCCCCTTCACCAAACAATTACAAGCAAATAAGCTGCGCTACCGCTGGTGCTTCCCCACGGGGCTACAAGTACAGACACCAAACGGCCCCTTCCTGATGAAGGACAGACAAGACCTAAATGCCCTAGCAGCAGAACTCCAAATCACGCCGGCACCCTTACAGTGGCCGGACCCGTTAGCACCATACACGCCTGCTCGAGGGGCTCCACCCCAACCACAGAGTACGCAGACCCGGAGAACTACGCGGCAACAGGCGCTGAGGCCCTCGGGGGCCCAACTTTGAAGGGATCGACGACACGCGCCAAGATGGCGGACGACACCGGCCGACCACCACCAGTAGAGACTCCCCTACCACAATAGCAGAACTCTAACCAGACACGGACTATCACAACTCACATGGGCTCCCCATACCTGGACACGAGGAATACCCACCTTGTAGATAATACCTAATGATCTGTCTAGAACTTTGACACCCCTCCTCCGGAGACACCCGCCTTCGGAACTACGAAACCCCGGGTGCGGCCCGGACTTTGCAAACCATTCGATATATCACAGGACTGCCGCCCCCGGCCACAACCGAGACGACGCCCATACCGATGGACTCGCAAGTATATGCTGGACTCTTGGCAAGGGACTAGCTCAACCACTTGGGGAGGGAGCGAGGGTTGAAGGGTAGGAAGGTAAAGCCCGAAAGTAACAGATTACGCAAGGGCCGGGAGGGAGACGGGCACAAGATGGGGCCGACTGGGCTGGGCAAACGCTTCTCCTACACCGACCCGTGATGAACCCAGCAGGAGCGGGCGGGTGAGGAGAGGTGTGGGCCCGGCTCACTCGGGAACTGACAGGGCCGCTATCGACCCGTAGAGGAGGAGGATAGAGGAGGGAGGAGGGGGGGACATTCCGTAAAGCCTAGAGAGCAGATACACAGGAAAGGGAACCGCATGTCACCCCATGCGGACCACCTCACACATAGGCTCCAACACATGCCCAGACCACTCAAGATACCCCTTCAGAGCACGGAAGAGCTGACAGGGCACAGGGGCACCTCTCACCACGAGCTAGGGTCACTGGGAATAACTGGGGGCAGGGGGTGATTTATAACCAACTTTGTAGGTATTAGCAGCAGCAACACTATTGTATCACGGCACCACTATCTTACGGTGGAAGGGGAGGGTGAGCGGGGGGGACGGCCGGCCCATAAAGCCGCGCAGGAATAACTTGAATGTTTATGAAGGTTTACTTGTGTTATTTGTATTCTCCAATCATTTCAGAACGCGCCACCTCTCTGACCAAACTATAAAGCTCTGTATAGACATAATTCTATAGCGCGGCATTGGTTTTACTTATTGTATAGACATTGCAAGCTTGAGGGTAAATAGAATCGTTTAATGTATGATTTATTGTTTCTTGTTCTTATGTTATTTGAAGACATGCCCAGGGTGACGATTCGACTACAGAGACGTCCAAAGGCGGAGACAGCCACATACGATCACGACTTGAGCCACTGAACAGGGAGGCATGGGAGGCAGACGTCCCCAGACCACCCAGACTAGGAAGAGATCGAGAACCGGACCACCTGGGGGAGGAGTTTCCCACGTGGTCACGACACTTCTCGGTGTTCCTCCCACACCCCGACGGGATAGGCGCCACATCCAGGTGAGTGGGGTACTGGGCGCGCAAAACGGCCTGGGCCCACACATACACCTCGACGCCATAACCCTAACGTCACCCAGGTGACGGTTATCTCCTACACCTACTTATCCCCCTACTTCCCGACACCCTCCCCACCTTCCCCACCCCCCCTCCCATCCTACGCCCCGAGACCGACCGACTGCAGACGTAGACACACACACTACCACACACCAAACATGTCACTCACACCAGCAAACCTCACATTAGTGTCCATCAATACCAAAGGGCTTAATAAACCTGAAAAGAGGTCGACTACACTACGCGAACTCCACACTCTAAAAGCGTCCATAGCATACATACAGGAGACCCACTTTAGAGAAGGGGCACGACCCCGCTTCCACGACCACAGATTCCCGAAAGGGTTTTATAGCGATTTCCAGGGGGGAAAGGCACGGGGGGTCGCGATCCTAATGCACAAAAGAGTCCCCTTCATAGAAGAAGAGATACTGACGGACAGGGAAGGCAGGTACTTATTCGTGAAAGGGAAGATTGTAGACCAAACTTACACTTTTGCCAACATCTACGCCCCCAACCAGAGACACTATAGGTTCCTATCCCACATGTTGCGCAAACTTCAGAAATTTGCGGAAGGAGTACTCATCCTAGGAGGTGATTTCAACGTAGCTATGGACCCAAGATGGGACACCTCATCGGGGACATCTCACATCCCGACCCAACACTTAACAGCACTTAAAACTCTCCTATCTAAACAAAAACTGATTGACTGCTGGAGGGCGCACCACCCAGATGAAAGAGATTATACTTTCTTCTCCCACCCCCACAACACCTACACCAGGATTGACTACTTCTTTATGACTCACTTCCACCTCCCCTTAGTGGAGCGAGCGGAGCTAGGCACAGTGACGTGGTCGGACCATGCACCTATCTCCATCACGATAACATCCCCGATGCACAGACCAAGGGTGACCAAATGGCGCCTGAATGAACACTTGCTAACACAACCGGACATTAAGGCGGACATTGGCACCACACTAAGAGAATACTTCACCTTAAACACACCCGAACAAACGACACCGACCATACTATGGGAGGCACACAAGAGTGTAGTGAGAGGCCACTTCCTCCAAAAAGGAGCCTTGCTGAAAAAGCGAAGGGAAGCGGAGATATCCGCAATACTCACTGAAATCCAGGAGATAGACACACAAAACAAGGGCACCCAAACACACGCACTACAAGACAAACTTCTTACACTCCGCAGGGCACTGACCCAACTCCTACTGAAGAGACATCTCAGGGACGCATTACGACACAAAGCGTTTTTTGCACTACATGGTGACAAGAGTGGCAAACTACTCGCTAGGATGCTAGCAAAACGCAGACAGCAGACATACATAGAGCGCATTAGAGACGATAAAGGCACACTACACCGACTACCCATGAAGATCCAAGACATAATTAGAACATACTATGCCAACCTATACGATCTGCCCCGCCCACCGACACAGGCTGCCGACGAACGCCTGATGAACAAAATAAATGACTCTCTCACTACACAAGACCTACCCTCACTAGACAAAAACACCGCAGACCTTCTAGAGGAGGAGATCACGCTAGAGGAATTGGCCCTCGCAATAAAACAGACGAAACCGGGCAAAAGCCCAGGCCCCGACGGCTTACCCCGGAGCTACTACAAAACATTTGCGGACATACTTTACACCCCACTAGTTGACACATACAACGCTATCAGGGCAGGTCACCACTTCCCCAAACAATCACTCGCAGCTCACATCACCATCCTCCCGAAAGAAGGTAGAGATGGGGACCACTGCGGAAACTACCGACCCATCTCTCTCATCAACTGTGACCTTAAATTTCTGGCCAAAATACTGGCCAACAGACTGCAACCACACGTGCCCCACCTGGTACACCCGGACCAGGTGGGATTCGTGTCAGGGAGAGAGGCACGGGACAACACTATGCGCACCCTCACTCTGATACACAGCCAGAAACACGCTCACGGGGGCCTCCTCCTGCTGTCCACGGACGCGGAGAAGGCCTTTGACCGAGTCGGATGGTCATACATGTTTCAAACACTAGCGAGAACTGGCATGGGCCCCAGAATCAGAGGCTGGATAGAGGCCCTATACACGCAACCATCCGCACAGGTAGTGGTGAACGGGGCACTGACAACGGCATTCGATATTCGAAATGGCACCCGCCAAGGATGCCCCCTATCCCCATTACTTTTCGTCCTTGCACTGGAACCACTCTTACAGGCCATCAGGACAAACCCAGACATCACAGGGGTGACGGTGGGAAAGACCCACCACAAAATCGCGGCATATGCAGACGACATGCTGTTTTATGTATCGAACCCGGAGGTCTCTCTTCCCAACATCTTGAAGGCACTACATGACTTCGGGGCCATATCTAATTTAAAAATCAACAACACAAAATCTTCCATACTTAACATCAGCATACCGGAACACAGGACAACACACATGCGACAAAGCTACACATTTAGGTGGGCAGCACACAAGATCCGCTATCTGGGCATCTGGCTAACCAGAAAGGCGGGGGACATGTACGGGGAGAATTTCACACCGATGCACGCCCAGCTACACGCAGACATGAGGGAATGGGCATACCCACACATATCCTGGCTGGGCAGAATACAGGTGGTCAAGATGAACTTCTTGCCACGCCTGCTGTACCTGTTCCAGACCATCCCCATAACAATTCCTCGCAAGTTCATCACCACATTACGCTCCGCTCTGGGCAGATACGTGTGGGACGGGAAAAGACCCAGGATTAGCCACAACACACTTACCCTTCCCAAAAACAGAGGCGGTCTCGCTCTCCCGGATTTCCACTTATACTATAGAGCCTGCCATCTCCAGCGGATACTGGAATGGTCCAAGGAGGGGGTGCACAAGCTCTGGAAGCAGGCGGAGGAGGGGGAGGCAGGGATACCGACAGCGATAATACCATGGATACCACCAGGATCAGGGAGTAAGACGCTCACACAATCACAATACATGAGGGCCACCATCCAGGAATGGCAGAGGGCGAAGGGTAAACACAACCTGTCAACGCACCCCTCACCCATGCTACCTCTGACATACAACCCTGAGTTCCCCCCAGGTCAAGACCCGAAAGCTTTCAGGGACATAATTCCAAACCACATACCCAGGCTCAGACATATCTTTAGACACGACGGCATTAAAACCCTAAGGGAGCTTAGAGGAGAGACACCAATCACATTCCTGACGCAATTCAAATACCGACAGCTACGCCATTACATTGCCACACTCCCTCAGGGCACATCGCTCACGAGAACCCCCACAGCATTCGAAAGGGAATGCCTGGAACCCCAACCATTAGCACATGGCGTCTCTTTTCTATACAACCTACTACTGACTCACACACCAACGACCACACCAGGCTTCATGGGAAAATGGGAGGAGGCACTAGGGCACACACTGGACGAAGTGGCATGGGGAAAAATCTGCTACCTCACACACCACTGCGCTAGCTATAGCAAGACTCAGGACACGGCATACAAAATCATGACACACTGGTACCGCACGCCAACGACTCTACACGCGATCTCCCCGACACACTCTCCACAATGCTGGAGATGTGAAGAGGCGAGGGGCACACACATGCACATTTGGTGGGAATGCAAGGGAATCATCCCGTTCTGGCAGGGAATCCATAAAATGCTGCAACTGTTCTCAGATGACCCACCCCCCCTTAAACCTGCAGAAATGCTCCTGCACCATACTAAGATACCAAGATCCGCATACAAAAAATCACTGTCCATACGAATACTGAACACGGCCAAATCCATTATCCCCAAATATTGGAAACAAACCACAACCCCACCACTGACCACATGGTTCGCCCATATGGAAGACCTCCGAATCCTAGAGGAATTCCAACACACAGCAGCAAACACACAACAGACATACTTTAACACGTGGACACACTGGATATTACAGACCTCGAAACCAGACTTTATGGACCGCTTGAGACTGATAGACAGTAACGAACCATAAGGGACTACAGACGCACCCGACACCCCCCCCCCTAATTCCATGACCCTAACCCTCTATCCTCGACCTCTTCCACTCACCCCGACCAAGAAGGACCAAGTCCACGACCTGGAAATAACAGACAGGCCTGACGGGAGTAGCGGACCGACCTAGAAGCTAGCACAGGTAACGGTTGCCATAGGCAGGCTGACGCTAACCGACACCTCTAACCAGACACTCTGAGAGAGCACAGATGGGACTGGGACAGGCACGGCCAAGCCGCGCGAGAATAGCTGTTCCACAAACATCATGGAACAGAGTGTTAACCAAACCAGGGGTAGTAAAGGTTTTCCTATGAGCTGCCGTTCCAGAGACTTGAAACGTCTAGATATGTTGAATATAATAGCATCCTACTGAGATCGGTCTGTCTCTCTATTAACATTTTACTTATGGAGATCACTTGAGGCCTGCGAGCCAAAATTAAGAACAGACGATAAACGGGCCTGCGTGCCCATGTATACATATGTGAGCTAGAGACCTGCGTGTCTCCATGTTAAATTTCTACGTTTGACAATACTTATTCCAAAAATAATAAAAATTATATTTACAAAACAAAAAAAAATTAAAAAATAACTTTTTTTAAAAATAAATTCCGATGTTTGACTTCTAGAAGCACGAGTAAGGATTCTTCAGTTGAGGGTTTGTTTTAACGCAACACAAAACACCCAAGCGGTTCCACTTACAGTCAAGTTAAGAGCTCAATACTACATTAGTGCAATATATTTTCCAATTACTGCAAAAACAGTACTGTGACAAATGCTCTTTTCCATGGACGTTTGCCACAAACTCCTGCAGGAGTGTGAAAGCTGGCCTCCTGCCCACCAACTATGGTCCAGGTTAAAGACCCCGTTCGGGAGTTACCCTGCCCAGCCGCCCTTAGCAGCTTTCCCTCAGTGCCCCTGGTTCGGCACTTTCCCTTCTCATGAATTGTACCGAACGCTACCTCCCTGGCAGCATGAACAAATCCCCGAACGGTCCTCAGCAGTACTTGGCCGCAACTGCTATGAAACTAATTAACTAATTCCAGCATGAGGACTTAGTAGATCCCGGTCACCTTGGATCGATCGTGAACACTAACCGCGAACAGTTCTCAGATGTACTTAGACGCGGTTGTTATGGCTGTTTTCAGCTATTTGACCTTAAGGTTCCTGGGGAATTTGGTCCTGTACTTTGAACTGCTTAGCGACCCACCAGGAGAGCACTTTTTAGAGGGAAGGTACCTGAGACAGAGAAGAACAAACGCTTCCTGAGTGCCAGACGGACCACTTCGTATTTTGGCCACAGGAACTCCCGAAAGTTGACCGGCAAAAGCACACACTACTCTGGCACCATTTTGGTCATAGAACCACACGTACCCTGGTGGCGTTTCCCATATACTGCATGGATCTGAGCGCTATTTGGACAACTTGTCGCTCAGATCAGGGCTGTTTGGAGATGTAGGACATGTGGGGTTATTGTATGTTTTTATAATATTTTGGGGTATGCCACTGGCTTTTGGAAGGGCCTGATTGCCAGCCTCCTACCCTGTGACTATGGCCCATGGCTAAAACTGTGGTACAAGACTGTAAAAAGGCTTTTTCGTGCCTTTTTCTCTACGTGGTTCGGTAAATGGATTTTACCGAACAAACCGTCGAACAGCCGACCACCCTGCATGTGGAGTGTGCTGCTCGTTAACCACCCAGAAGCTGTGGTTAACCGCAGCTTAATTGACGAACGTTGGGAGGTCGGTGTTTGTATTAACGAACACGTGGCAGCGGCCATTTTGTTTATCCAAATGCGCTCAGCTGTGTTTTGTCGTAGAACGCTTGGAACCGTTTCGGCTACTATTTCCACAAACACCGCTGAGACTGAGACTTCTACCTTCCGTGCGTTTGGCTAAATCCATACGTACGGAGCGCTATTTCTAGAAAGCAAACTACGGAACGAGACGGTTTCAATGAAAATATGCACGAACGGATCAGTTCGTGCATTTGTATCTTATTTGAAGGAGAAGATAGACACAACCTAAATCTGTGGAACGGTTTTGGGCATGAAAGCCATGCTTGCGATCGGTCAAATGCGACTTCCATAACACTTTTGAACCCCTGCCCTGATCTGGGTGATTTTTGGATATGTTGTTCGCCCAGAACAGAGCTATCCAGGGATGTATAATTTGTGGGGATATGTTGTTGTTTTGGGGTGTTTCTGGACTTTGGGTAAAACTGGATATTTTCTGCCTGTGATAATTAAGTTAGTCCATTGTGTTTGGTAATTGTATCACAGGCAGAGGGGAGGGTTTGTGTACATTAGCTGGGAGTGTCTAACTGAACAATATTGTTCTGATTGGCTGTTGTGACTGGTCTCCTGTGCTCCACAAGGTCCACGTGGGTGGTAACCTTGTGGGGAAAACTGTATATAAGAAATGCCTTTGTGCTCATTAAACCAGTTCTACTTCACCCTCAATTTAGAGTCCTGTCTCTTATTGGGGGAATCTGCTACAAGGGATTGCCATGATCTTCATACTCCCTTGAATAATTACGAAGCTCTTTTAAGAGCTTGTTCCTGCTTCACTCTCGGGGGAAAGAGGTTCACCCACTGGAACCTGGAGTCTTGTTGTAGGTCCAGGGTGGGTAGGAGACAAGCTGCGGCGGTTCAGGGGGTCTGCAGTACTTATGGTGTCAAGTGGAGTGCTTGGAGCCCTCGGGAAGCATTAGGAGCATCCGTCAACGGAGGTACTCAGTCGGGGTGCCGGTGATCCGTTACAGGGTAATTTTATGTTTTTGTGTAGGGCTCTCTGTTCCTGTGAGATAATTAACTTACCAGTCTTTAACTATTATCTCCCAGGCACAGAGACACCTGGAAGGGGCTTGTATTGTATTGTTTAGAGCCCCCCTGCTGGGGACTGTCCATAAAAGGCAGAGTTTTGTTCCCTGAAATCCGTTGTACTCCCAGGGGAAAGTGCTTATTCACTGCTCAGCATCTTGTTCCTGCTCGTGGAGGATTCAGCAGAGAAAGTCCCTGTAAAGACTATAGCTCCCAAGACTGAGTGTTGTCCAGTCCCCGAGAGGAAATCAAGCTAGTCCCCTACCCTGTTCCAGGAAGGAGAGGCTCCAGGGGGACCCCAGTCAAACCACAGAGACTGGGCAGAAGCGAGGTTTTCCCCGGTTCCAGCTAGGAAGCGATCCTTGGCAGAGGTTCCAGAGCTGGGGTACAGGGAGCACCGCTACAAGTACTTTACATAATTACACTGAATTTCCTATTTCTCATATGGTTTTTGAAAAAAGGGGGAAAGGTGCCACCCCAAATGGACACCATATATGTTTGAAACTAGAACCAAGTCTAAAAGTCACGTTAATAACCAATTACCATTATGAATACCTGTATACCTATATTTTTCAATAATATTTTGCAGATACTGCCAAGTATTGTTTTATATATTCTAGATCATTCATCATAAAGAACTGACACAATGAATAGGTACCAAATCGGCACCAGAATTTCAAAATCAGAGCCAGTTTCAAAGTCTATAATATGTGAGTGGGTTACGAAGTTACACAACTGTTGAGACCCACATACACCATGGTATCAAACAATATTTATACTTATTTTTTATGTAACAGATTAAATAATTCTGATCTACAGATTTTGAGTGAGTACATATTTTTTTAAATGTTAGCTCTACACTTTCCCTTATGCTACGATTGTTATAAGGTGTGGTGTTTTGGAAGCAGTCCACACAAGTGTGGTAGTAACTAATGGGTTATTTGAGAATATTTTTATTGACATAATTAAATGCTCTTGATCTTTTTTCTTTCAACTGTATTTCTTCCCTTTTTAGAATATTAATAATTTACTTCTGTCTCCATTATATACAGCTGCAGTTGTGGTCCTGGTGGCTTTGTAGAAGGTATTTGTTGAGAAACGGTTACTGCTGAGTTTCCTGGAACAAATTCTAAATCTATGAATAGCAAAGAGGCAAATTACAGCTGAATGAAATCGTCAACTACAGTGGCATCTAAATGGAAGAGGAAAAAAAAAAAGTGGAACTTTTTTTGGGGGGGGGGGGGGATTACAATAGTCTGTATTCTATACATACCATTGATACATTTATCAAAACCCTTTAATGTTCTAACTAGATCCAGATTTTTAAAAGTGACACCAAAAATAAAAAATATGAACTACCTTGGTAATGTAACGGAGGACAAATGTAGTGGACTTGGAACATCTTCTCTACGGAAGTACCTTATTCCAACATAAAGTTAAGGACTTTAAAATAATTAACCCCTTAAGGACCAAACTTCTGAAATAAAAGGGAATCATGACATGTCACACATGTCACACATGTCATGTGTCCTTAAGGGGTTAATGTGATAGTGACAATATTCTTAAAATAGAGGAATCATTTTATATACCGTAAATATAGTGCAGAGGTGCCGCATAGAAAGAAAAACAGGTGAAAGTTACATATGAGTGATTAAAATATTACATTTACCAAATATATCGCTTTAATCAGATTTAAACGGATAGAGAAATTATAGAGCATTCTAAAGACCGTTCCAGTTTATAGGTAGACGGTGAATGGGCAGATAAAAATACATCCAGGGGTCCTTGGAATTTTTATTCTTTTTTTTTTTTAAAGGAAGGGTGAAACCTAAATTGACAAATAAGTCACTTAGCAGCAAGTACAATGGTTCTTTGTAATTCAATATTTCTGTATCAAAGTATATCTAGTATCTCATTCAAAGGAGAAAACAAAATCCAATCTCATTTAAAAAAAAAAAGGAAAAGCGTTCCGCAATATATTATTTAATGTGTGGTAATATTACATAGGCATTGTTCAGGATATAATGTTCCACTTTAGAATAAAATTAAAAAAAAAAAAAGTATGCTTGAAAAAGAGATTAACAGACTGTCACATACGATACATCATAATGGGGCATGCATTTCATTATCTATTTAATAGTTGACAGAACAATGAACACATGGGAAGTTTATTTATTATTTACAGGTTTCTAAACACTTTTCTTGTTGGACGTAGGAAATCTTACATTCTGTTTAACCCCTTAAGGACACATGACATGTGTGACATGTCATGATTCCCTTTTATTCCAGAAGTTTGGTCCTTAAGGGGTTAAGAATAATATAAAAGCAGCATTTTTAAAAAGTTAACCCTGTGTGGTTGGGTCCTAGAAACCCTGGTGCTTATATTATAGACTGTCTCAGCATTCCTATACAAAGGAAATACTTTCACATAACCAAGTTTGCCAGGTATACTAAAAAGTTTCATTTCGCAGGCTTATAATCAGCATTAACACTAATGTTTTGTTAGGGATGCACCGGAAAAAAAATTCTGGGCAGAGACCGAAATTTCAGGATGCCCTTGGCCAAAAACTGAAAATCACCCCCCCCCAAATGATTTTTTTTTTAAAAAAAGTTTTTTTCCTTAAATTTTATTGATATAAGACTTTTTAATGAATTAAATTTAATGTGAAAAATGTCCCTTCTCTTTTAGTGGTCCCCCCGCTTAATGTTCATCCCCCCTCCCCCCGATATATAATCATCTATTTCTTTAAAAAAACCAAAAAAAAAACATTTATTTTTGGGCAAATTTGACCCGTTTTCGGCCGAAACAGGATAGGCCCATTTTCTGCAGGAAATTTCGGCAGCCGAAATTTCGGGGCATCCCTAGTTTTTGGAAGAAGCTGAAGCATACAGAACAGTTGAATTTTGTTTTATTTTCTTTCCCCATGTCTCTGCATCTATCTGGGCTTAGGGGAGGGTGTAAAAAAAACAAAAACAAAAATATATGCAAAAATATGCAGTACACATAATCCGGGTACAACACACAGGACACATTCACGTTTAAAAACTTTACCCAGTAAGTTTTAGCAGTGTCTTGAGCATCTATTTCTGAAAATGTAAAAAAATACAAAAATAAGAAACAAAATAGAATTCTAGGATTTACCTTTCTGCTCCAACTGCCTGGATAAATTCTTTAAAGTGTTTCCCCTTCTACCATGAGTTCTACAAACCTGGAAGGAGAAAAAAAGAAATATAACATATTAAATAGGTCAGGGGCATTTTGTGTCACAATGAGTCAATTTCTCAATTGAGATAGTTGAGGACAAACACCAAACATTATTCGTGAAAACAGAGCAAACGAACAGATCCAATGCACATGTAATTTTGTGATTTTGGTTTTCAACTCTTTACTAATTGATAAAAGGTATCATTTACAGGTGCTGTAGCTATAGGTTATGTTCAAACGAGCAAGACGTTTGTGTCAAAAGTACAGCCTCATGCTAAATATTGGGCTCTGGACAGTAAATATTCAGAGCTAAACTTCAGGTGATTTGGAGTGGGCATGGTGCCTGCATTTCACTATGAAACGCTGCCTGTGCATATGGAGTTTAACCTTCTTGCTACTGGAAGTGTAACTCCCCCTCCACCAGCAGGATTGGGAGATCACTAGCCAGCCTGGAACAAGGGTTCTGTGATAGCTAAAGTAATTTCTGTGCTTACTTCTATGCACAGGACGTTCATTCATTGGCTGGGAGTGGTCAGCTACAACAGGCTGTAGTAGCTAGGATAGTTGGAGTAACATTTTCTGGCACCAGTAACACGATGTGCAGACTAAACAATAAGACAAGCATAATAAAGGTAACTAGATTGATTCTGAGCTGTAGGGGTATATTGCTAAACCATTTCCTGATTTAACAGATACCTCTTACCCTAACTCTTTGTATCCATCTATGTATCTTTATATCTCAGGAAAAAAAACTAAAGACACTCCTTACCCTTTATTCATTTAGCATCTCTTTCCCCCCTCCCTTAAACACAATGCCATTCTTTTTCTAGGACAGATACAGTTATAGTTCCTCATTTCTGTTCACATTAATGTGCCATTTATTAGCAGTTTTAAAACATCATAATACGCTACAAAATAAATATGCTTCCGCACACACACACACTTCTAAGCTTAGAAACACAACCACAAATGCAGTAAAATGAAATTCTGATCAGAAGAGAAGCACAAGGTAACCGTGGTGACAATGAACACTTCCAATAGAAACGGTTTGTCTGTGGCAGTTACCATATAAGGTCATGAAATGGTTCACATGGCACTGGGATTACGCTTATCAGATGAACACTTGGCCATGTGGTATCACTGCTGCTGCAAACAGCATGGAAAATTAACCCCTCGTACAGAGACAGAATCAGTCATGCATTACATACAAGTTATAAGGGACAGGTTTTAAAAGGAAATGTAATTATGTAAAATAAAAACATCAATGAATGGTTGGCAAATGCCTGATATAAACTTTTTGAAAATAGGTTATATTTGATGCAGCAGAAACAAATCGTGCTATAAACTGCAGCATGAGATCTACAAAGGACATTCCGCTGCCTACATACAAAGTATTCACTGCTGAGTAGATACACCACAAATTAAAACTTTAATTATGCATTTTTTCCCACTGGAGTTATATCTAAAAACAGCTTGCGAAACCTGCAGTTCTCTTGCCTGCTTCTTTACAATCCCTCCCCCTTTAACCCAGCCCAGTCTTCCTGTGTCTGTCCAATGAAGCTCAATGACAAGTCTTTGCAAGGTAGGTGCTCTCATAGACAGAGTACCTAGACGCCGCATTGCGTGCTGAGTGGCGAGGAATGCCGGCACCATCTTGGACCGGTCGCCGCTCTACTGAAGCTATTAAAGAACCTTTTGAAAGTCCATCTCACAAAAGGTAAGTGAAAGACTTGGGGCACTTATAGTCCTTATCACCCCTACAGTGTTAATTCCCCTACCCCTACAGTGTTAATACCCCTACCCCAGCACACATAGTCCTTAATACCCCTACCCCAGCACACATAGTCCTTAATACCCCTACCCCAGCACACATAGTCCTTAATACCCCTACCCCAGCACACATAGTCCTTTATACCCCTACCCTAGCACACATAGTCCTTTATACCCCTACACACACACACAGTGTTAATACACTGTGTGCTGGGGTAGGGGTATTAACACTGTGTGTGCTGGGGTAGGGGTATTAACACTGTGTGTGCTGGGGTAGGGGTATTAACACTGTAGGCGTAGGGGTATTAAGGATTAAGAGTAGGGGTATTAAGGACTATAAGTGCCCCAAGTCTTTCACTTACCTTTTGTGAGATGGACTTTCCAAGGGTTCTTTAATAGCTTCAGTAGAGCGGCGACCGCATTCCTCGACACTCAGCACGCAATGCCATAGACGTGCGGCGTCTATGTATGTCTATGGGTGCTCTGGGCAATTACGGTCTCTTCAGCTTAGTGCAAATATACTAACCAAACCAGGAAGTAACAGGACATGTCTGCTTGAAAAGCCTGGGGCGTGTAACCAGTATAATATAAAATAAAGTGTACATTTCTATTGAAATCTCACCATTTCCAAAATAAAAAATAAAATAAAAAAAAATAAAACTTTTCAGCAAGCTAAAGTGCTTGGACTTAACACAATAACTCACCATACAAAGCCACTTTTTCCCCAATATCTGTTATAGTTTAATGGCAAACTAAGGTTTCAAAATCTAGCTTTCAAATAAAATAAAAAAAAAAAGTGTATGCCAAGGTGAATTCATTTTTTAATTTTTTAAATGCCAATTAAAATATTTTACATTTCTTTTACAGTATTTATGTAATCTATTTACAAATCTACTTGTTCGAAAAAAAAAAAAAAAAAAAAAAACAGTGTGAGGAATGGTTATGGTTACATAGAATAAACAAAATAGTTCAAGATTGCAATTTGATGGCCTATAAACTAAATATCTGCTAGACTGGCTTCTACGACAGCCAGAGAAACCCTGGAAAGAGGGCAATAATATGATATTGAATCAATAGTTGATAGATGCTGAAGGAGGCATGTGTCAGCCACTAATCATGTCCTGATGTAATTTCTACATTTGGTTAGAAATGTACTGATATGGGTTAATTCTGTAACTTTTTTTTGTTTTGTTTTATTAACTCCTGAGCTTAAAGACTTCATCAGAGGATGCTTTGATCAGGTACTCATCCCCATGATGTGGTCACTTCTCAGAATGTGTAATGTGCATTTGCAGACAAGAAAATGTGTTAATGCGGCATTATTCGTTTGAACTGAATCAATAACATGAAATTCACATTAAGGGACACTGTAAGCACTCAGGCCACTTCAGCTAATTGAAGTGGTCTGGGAGCTGTGTCCCTTTTGCACTTAGTGCTACAATGTAAAACATTGCCGTTTTCTAACAGACAGCCACTGGGGGTGTTTCCAGATTCGTAACAGACTTTTGGTCGGTTATCGGACGCTGGACAATCTCACGGATCTCCAGCGTCAGATTTTCCCAATAGGAAAGCATTGAGTAATGCTTTCCTATCGGGAGGTCAAACGCGCGCATGGCAATTACCGCACATGCGCATTAGGTCCCCCACGCCAACGGGTGGGGGAGGAGCATAGGCAGAGCCTGACCCAGCACAGAGGGACATCTGTGCTGGATTCAGGTAAGCGGCTATAGGGGTTTTAACCCCTTCAGCGACATGGGATGGGGGGGGGCGAATGGGACGGGGGCACTCCAGGATTCTCTAGTGCCATAGTAACAGATTTGTTTTCCTTGCACTGGAGAATCCCTTTAACTAAATTTACACTTTTATGAATAACGCTCTATGATAGCAATCCTTCTTTATATACATTTCCCAGAAAAAAAAATAAAAAATTATAAATTTTTCATAATATACGTTTTACGCCAAAATCTGGGGTGGAAAACTGCAGGCAGCCTACATTCCAAAGGTCACCCGGTGCAATGTCCGGGTAACCGGCATACACCTCGCTCCCCAATCCAGTCAGTCACAGACCGCAGTAGAGGATCTTCATTTTCATCTGCCAAATCTGACAGGAGCTGGGGGTATATGTATACAGAATATGCATTATAGCTCTTATTGCCAATCTCCCACCCCCATCCCACTGTGCAAAGTAAATCTACATCACTTTGCTTAACATAAAATTATACATGTGAATAGAGAACTCTGCAATTTAGACTGACAACACAGCTTTGACAAGTTTAGCCAGGTGCAGAAAATGCAAGGCCATATCCAAATCATAATTACATTATGCAGCATAACCCAACAATATGGTTTTGTTTCTTTTGTGTGTTAAAAAAAAGCCAAAACTAGAATTCCAGGTGTGGAAATCCAATTGCACAATGCTCAGGACAAGCAGTTCCAGGCTCCGGACGGGCATTTTTTTATTTATTCTTTTGGCTCTGCTGTGGACAAGCGGCAGGGCTACCTGGGGGATGGGATTGTCGCGAGGGCAAGGAGCACGAGGTCTGCACTTCTAGTGGGTGCAGACTTTAGTAAATGCTCCCTCATTCAGCCGGTGTGCACGCACACGCACCCACACCCACAACCTAGTAAGCACCATGACATAGGGATAATTCACAAAACGTTTTTCACAATAAATCCAAATGACAAAAAAAAAAAAAAAAAAAAGCCATGTTGTGACTATAGCAGAGTTAGTAAAAAAAATAATAGAATTTTATAAAGAAGAAAGTGTCAAGTTGCTGAATGACTGGGGGGTAACCCCTATAATTTAAATAAACAAGAATGAAGACCACTCACAAAAGTAAAGTGGAACTAAATAAAGTTCCAACATAACTCATGAAGAAAAAAAAAAAAAAGCAACCCATTAGTTGTGGTGAACAAAATAGATGAAAAAAAAAAAAAAAAAACTGTTTATTTGTATATTAAAATAGTAAGCAAGATACCATAATTAGTGAAAAATAATAATCTACTATATCATCAAAAAAGTCTGTATATTTCCATGTACAGACTAACCATGTAGCTGCCGAGCATGTGACAAGTACGGGAGTAAAGTTGATACGGAGAAACAAAAGTATCTGTTGATACAAATTATCAAAAAGGGTCCAGAGAGGCAGAAAGAGCAGAAGTACGGTATTCCTATGTGCCTTCGAGGGCACCCCTACGGCTGATGAAAAATCAGTATGGTCTAGTATTATCGTGCCCTCAAGGGCACCCCTCAAACCTAAAAATTCTTTTAGTTCCACTTTACTTTTGTGAGTGGTCTTCATTCTTGTTTATAGCAGAGTTAGAAACTATATCCAGATCAGCTATATTTGGCTCTGTTTTTCCATTCAGATTTAAAGGGACACTAAAGTCACCCAGACCACTTCAACTCACTGAAGTGATCTGTGAGTAGTGGTACTGTCATTTTAAAGGGACACTATAGTCACCTGAACAACTGCAGCTTAATGTATTTGTTCAGGTGAGATCTATAGCTCCCTGCAGGCAATCTAATGTAAACACTGTATTTTCAGAGAAAATACAGTGTTTACATTGATTGATAGGAATACCTCCAGTGGCCGTCACTCAGACGGCCACCAGAGGGACTTCCCATCATGTATGGCCCTAAAAAGGCCCTGTATTAACACATGTGTATTAAGATACGTCTGACGTGTGCCGGAGAGAGAAGGCACTGCCGCCCTATGAAATACGTGCGGCGAAGCCGCGTATGTGCACAAGGGAGCAATGATGCTTCCAAATGGAAGCGTCTGATTGCTCCCTGCTCGTGCCCGCCTTTTTCGTCACTTTGACGAAATAGGGGGCGCAGCTTCACGAGGCTCCCGGCGCTGGAACCAGGTGAGTAAAATACTCTGCCTGGAGAGTCCCTTTAACTAAACATTGCAGCGATAGATACACCTGTAGTGAACGTCTTCCTTACCACCACTAAAGGCACCTCCCTTCAGAACAGAATGAAACCCATTCATGGAATCAAATGGTGCGTATAGCAGCATTTGATTTGAAAAGTGCAGTATACCTAGTTCCAATCCATTGCAATGAAGCATTAGATTGGAGCAGATCGTGGAATATGTCAGCAGCATGCCAACATCTTCAAACTAGGAAAGAGTGGCAGTAGCAGCAGAGGTGTTCGAGCAGGAAACATGGTAAATAATTGCTTTTAAACGTGTAAGGGAACAGTTATTCCCATTAATATTTAGTTCTAAATTTTTTTAAAGGGTTACTGCAACCACTTCAGTGATTTGAAGTGGTCATGGTGGTAGGAGTCTGTATGTACCGGTAAATCAATTTGTTTTTAACAGGGGCGGAGTAACCCTTTAATTTATGAAAATGTCAAGTTTATCAAATAACTTTCTCAATGTACAGGGCGCTCAGCAGGCAGGGGGCCCCAATATTTCAAATTAAAATTATTTTGTGCCACAACAAGTAGATTGTCATGAGGGACGAGTTGATTTGGCTCCCAATTTAGAAAAAAAAAAAAAAAAAAATTCCATACACTTGTATAATGTTTTGAGAATTTTAAACAGAATCGGTTTATAGATTCCACAGTATACAATTAACTGTTGTAATGCATCACCTTCAATGGGTTTATTCGCAATATAGGGCATTGGGGTGAAAGGAAAGCCACATTTGAGGGCACTGTTCATGAACAGTTTGACTACAAAGTCTTGAATCGAGCACCATTTAGCTTTGCCCCTGTCCTTCCTCTTTCAAGAATCTCAGAAAAGACGAAGGCTTGGACAGCCAAGAATCTCAGAACTTTTGAACCCCCTAAATGTAAGCCAGCAGCAGGGACCTCATGGCACCACAACAACTTAATTCCAATTATAGTGTTTCTTTAATTAGCATCATCAATTAGCTCACTTGAGCATACATTTTGCAAATTTTTCAACTCATTGCAATTACCCATTTATTGAATGAGAACAAAATTTGCTCAATTTGATGTTCAGAAGTATACTGCACTGGGGCAAACCCAGGACAGATGAAGTGCAATATAAAAAGTATATTAAAATGTGCATGTTACATCTACACAGAACCCTAACTTTTATTGGGGTGGAGAAGATTATCGGGAAGCCCTGTATTCTAAAACCTCAAACAATGGAAAGTCAAGTCTAAACAGCAAGCTATAAACATTTACTATAACAGCAGATGTTTAATAGTGTCCTTAAAAGTCACATATACACAGGGTAGAAATTCAACAGTTGAACGCAGAACGCCCACAGTTAACACTTAGTCACCACATTTAGCAGTTCACAGTTTTAACATGAAGGCAAAGCCTTTTACTTCAAAAGCAGGCACATACTTTCTATTTCACAGTGCAGGTGTACATGGTTATTCTCTGAAGTGTGAATTGTCAGGAATTGACAATGACATTTTAAGGCCAAAATTTGTGAACGAAAAACCGCCGGGGCAAAATTTTCCACTTCACAATTGTCACCTATAACTTGTTATTCATTTTCAATTCTTGCCAATTCACACTTTTGTAACCAACAATGAAAATATATTTTTCCTGAGGTTTATAACCAGAGGCAACAAAGGAGAGGGTACGAGTGATTGTCTCAATTAAACACAGTGGAACACTATACACTTTAAAGGCACCATATGCACCATAACCACTATGTCTTATTGTAGTGGTTACAGGATGTGTTGGGTGCTGTCTACCCCATTATATTCTGTGTCAAGCCTTTCTTCAGAGAAAAGCCTGGGTACCCAATGTCTGGCTCTTCTGCTGTCACCAAGATGCATACGTTTAATATCTAATATTAAAAAATATATATTTTATTGCTTGATTTATAATAAAGTATCTAATATTTATCTTTAAAGTGTAAGCTTAATGACAGAAAGAGTATTAATTACACTTTATTCATGTTTAAACTCCTTGCATTACAGCAAAGGTTGGGGGCAGGTTGAGGGTCAAGGCATTTTCACCTCACTATTATTATGTCCTGAATGTGAAATGATTAGTTAGAAAAACAGTAATGTGATCACATTCTCTGCCTGTGTGATTTTTTTTGCTTCCTGTGATTTTTTGGTTATTTAATTTTTCAGCTGTTGTGTAGTTTAAGGCTACACAGGCACTAATGGGTTGAAAAAGCTTTATGTTAGGGGATGCCCAATACCAGACACCCAACAGTTGCCAAACTACAAGAAGTCTCAAACCGTGGCTAGCGAGGGGTTGGGGGAGGTAGTTACCATCACCGCTTGTAGAGCACTACACCATTTTTGTCAACAACACTCTCCTTTAATGTTCCCCATAGTTCAGAAATGTCTGAGGTACAATGGTTGGTATTTATGGCATCAAAGTTCAGATATAGACATAGTGTTCATGTTAATCTATTGCAGAAATGACTGGGGACTTGGAGCTATTATATAAATGGCTCAACAAATCTAGGGAATATGGGTGCCCCACTGGCACAAACTGTCTCTTTTGGACGTTAAATAGTCTCCTCTTACGCACTTTTCTGTTTAAATATTCCCCCGCCGCCAGGCACAGCTATCTGTGCTAACAAAGAAGAGTAAGGAGATCGGCCACATGATCTGTCTTGTTTTACCTAATGCACAAAACTGCAGAAAATGTTGGTGCTATATACAAAATTCCAATAAAAGACAGACACTGTAGGCACCGTAACTGCTTAATCTGCTTGAAGTGGTTTTAGCTGTGGAGTCCCCTGGTGCTGTCCTCCCATTCAGAATTGAAATGTGTGTTATGTTTTAGTCACTTGCAGTCCATCTCCTCTGCTTGGACTAATGAGTAAGTGTTAACCTGTTGCAATAGGTGGTTATTGTCAGAGTATCAGCTGACTGCATTTAGCCTATCACAGTGCCATTGCAGGTATGTATCGGTATGGCTACAAGGAAGTGTTTTATCTCTGCCTTAGCCACACCTCCAGTAGAGGCAGGGCTATGGGAAGCCAGAGACCCTCATTTTGTGTTAAACTGTCTGAAACTGTTTAACACTGAATGGAGAGACACTGCCAGGGGACTCCAGACACTATAATAATTTCAGCTCATCTAATTATAGTACCTACAGTGTCCCTTTAAATCTGTGGTGTTAAAGATAGGGTCGACTGATATTGATTTTTTTTTTAGAGCAGATACCGATAATCTGTGAACTTTTAGGCCGATAGCTTACCGATATTCTGTACATTTACCGTATTTTTTTTTGCTATTTTTTTATTAAGTGGTAAATGCACAAAATATACATGCCAGTCAGATTTTTATGGTTTCAATAATATTTATATGTGTGTGTAGTGGATGCAGTGACAGCTTTTGATCAGTAAATGCAGGTAATTATTCTACTCACCAGAACAAATTCAATAAGCTGTAGTTGTTCTGGTGACTATAGTGTCGCTTTAAACATTTAATTTTCTCTCTAAGTTCCAAGCAATTCCCAAGATTTAAATTATATTGCCCAACTCAAATGTCCCATATTATTGGATTTAACATAGGGTTGAACATGAAGAGAACCTGATGTTTGAATGGGTATAAAAAAATGGTGCCTTACCCGCTTGCAGTGATTTCATTGGTAATCCAATAAAAACCAGCTATAAAAGATCCAGTGCAATAATCACAGAAGTCACATGTTAAGGAATAAACAGCTTTGAATGCCTGAAGTTGTGTTTCATAAGTGTTGCAGTGAGTGAAAAAATGTGTCAACCCCAAAATAAGGTATTTAAGGAATTGTTTAGATTGTACAAGCCATCACTGAGCCTTATGGGATTTAATTGCTGTAGTTACTTTACATCTGGTGCCATATGGTAACAACAGAAATGGGACAGAGACACACTTAAAAAAAAAAACGAGACACACTTAAAATCCCCCTTCTTTTAGGTTACACATTTTCTTGTTCTTGTAATGTGTATTACTTGTCCTTTGGTTCAAATCTTAAACACAGTTTAAGCATAATGGGAGGGGGGAGGGATACTGTGTGTGACATCACATTACCTAGTTAAAAGTACTCTATAGTCAACATATAAAAGCAAGAAAGACAGGTTCCCCCAGCCTTCCTTCTTGCTTTTATAGGAACTTTCATTTAATAAAAATAATTTTCGGAGCGTTTTTATATTAAAAACTTACCTCCGTTCCAGCGCCGAGCTCCCAGCCATGCCGCGCCCCCTTTTTCGTCAAAATGACGAAATCGCGGGGCCCAATAGGACGCTTCTCTGAGAAAAGCGTCATCGCGATGGCTTCGCGCTGCACCAATCGCGTTCTTCATAGAGCGGCATTGAAGACACTCAGCAATTTACCGCGCATGTGCGCGGAATGCGCGTTCGCGAGCTGAGCTGTCTGACTGACAGCTCAGCTCGCTTTCTATACACGCCCCCTCCTACTCCAAACACTATATATAGAGATTTCTCTATATATAGTGTTTACATACACACACACACAAATTAACAATAAGAGGGGGACCTACTGTCCCCCCCCCCCGGCCCCCACCCCTGAGCGGTGGGTGGGGGCCCTAAAATTAACAATAAGGGGGACCTACTGTCCCCCCCCGGCCCCTACCCCTGAGCGGTGGGTGGGGGCCCTAAAAATAACAATAGGGGGGGGACCTACTGTGCCCCCCGGCCGCCACCCCTGAGCGGTGGGTGGGGGCCCTAAAATTCAAAATAAGGGGGGGACCTACTGGGTAAAATGAGATAATGGGGTAAAATACTGTGATCTGTATTTTGATCACTGTAGGCAGTGATCGACTGGCAGGGAAGGGGTTACTTTTTATTTGGACTGGGTAAAGGGGGGGGGGGGGTTATTTTTTACTTAAACGTTATTAAAACTTTTTTTAACTTTAAGTCAGATCATAGTAAAATGAAATCCCTGCCAATTGATCACTGTAGTCAGTGATCAATTGGCAGGGAAGGGGTTAATTTTTTTTATTAAACTGGGTAAAGGGGGGTGGTATTTTAATTTAACTTTTTTTTTTTACAGGGGGCAGGATCAGCACTGATCCGTCTCCCTGCACTTCACAGTGAACCCGGAAGTGCAGGGAGGCGGAAGGTGAGTATACTGGGCACATGTGCCCGCTCTGACATGCTGTCAGAGCGGGCACATGAGCTGGGACAGCCGGATCCGGTGCTCCCGGTCTGCCTCTAATACAGAGGCAGACCGGAGCACCATTAACCCCTTGATCGCGGCGATCTGGGGTTAATTTTAACGGGTGACGGACGAGGTCCGTCACTCGTCGTTAAGGGTTTCCCCTGAGTGACGGACCTCGTCCGTCACTTGTCATTAAGGACCAAACTTCTGGAATAAAAGGGAATCATGACATGTCACACATGTCATGTGTCCTTAAGGGATTAAATCGGTTTTAAATCTGCCTGTAACATATTTGTGAATGTCATGGTACTGCAGTAGTTAGAAGCAGAGAGGAAAGATCAAGCTCTATTACAGCAGAACATAGCTATACAGAATACAAAGTCCACTAGACTAAACAAAAAGTTTTCTTCAAAGCAGGACAATTGACAATACATTTAGACGAGGATTCACAGTGTTTTTAGATCAGAATTAAAAAGGAACTCAAAGCAACATGACCATTAGATAGCTCTAGGGAGCCTACAATCAATGGGTTCTATTTTAAATTGTTTAGGGACAATTTGAGGAAAATAGGGAAAAAGGAGGAGGGGAAAAAAAAAAAAAAAGGAAAAAACACAAAACAACAAATTGAATTTCCAGTATGATTTGTTAAACATCTGCTTTAAAGATAAGTCACATTACAATATTTAACCCCTTAAGGACACATGACATGTGTGACATGTCATGATTCCCTTTTATTCCAGAAGTTTGGTCCTTAAGGGGTTAAATAAAATTATATTAAAACGCATTTCATGTAAATTTTGTTTAAAAATATAAGCCAAAGACAAAATAGGTTTCTAATTGTCATGGGTTCTGGATGCTTAATAAGTATATCAATTGCTAAACCTTCCATTTTACGGCAGCTGTCAAACATGTACAGCTGCTGTAACAGGCATTTTTTCCATTGAATGGCTATCGTAGTTTTTTTTGAGCAAGATGAGTCTAGTGATCATTTGTTCACTTGCTCCAAGATCTCATCGGACATCATACAAGAACTTTCAAAGAAGCAAATGGCGTATTCCCACACACATGCTAGAATACATCAGTGATAGCAATCAGAGTCTCCAAAGAAAGAAGACTTCAATGAATTCTGGGGAAAATATTACACATTCAAATTGGATCCACTTGCTGACCTAGCCAGAACCCGATTACTCCAATGGACACTGCTCTCAATATCTTACTAAGAAGCCAAGTTGCAAGCAAAATAATATTTACCCTAAATCAGGATTAATTTGTTCTCTTTTTTGGAAATACTAAAACTATTTTTCTCTTTCTTTCTTAATTCCAAATTTAACAACTCAACCCATTATCATCATCATCATCATCATCACCACCAATTATAACTTATTTCGAAGAGCTTCACAATGTTATAAAAATAGGGAAATTTAACAATAAATAAGACAATTACAAAATATTACAAGAGTAATAGGTTGAGGAGAACCCTGCTCAAACAAGCTTACAGCCCCCCTTAGTTGTTTACACACTCACAAATATTATTTCTACTTAACCCATGTAGTAGTCAGTTCCTATAGGTTTTCCTGCTGTTCAATCTTTATTGAAAATTCTTATCTTTAGCAAACAAATAACTAAATAAAGCAAGCAAAAGGGTTTTCTTGTGGGGACATGCATAGTTAAAATGTGAACAGGAAATAACTTCATTATTTACACATTTCTCATTGAACATGAACCTAGAAATTTTATTACATAATTATAATTAAAAACAATGATATATTCTTGCATACATCAGGTTTAACACAAGAAGAACAAGCCACATTCACTGAAACAAAGATACACACAAGCTTGAAATTGTGCAATAAAAGTCTCAAAATTCTGTATTTTAAGGGACCTGTGCACACTGTATCCTCAAAAGCAGGGATAGGGCCACTTCATTAAAAATGGGTGCACAGTGCACATGCATACATCAGTTATTCCACAAATAGGGGGCCATAAGCCCCCCCCCCTCCCCCAATTAAACATTTAAACAAAGGATTCTTTAGAGAATACAGAAATGCAAAAGGATGAATGGCATTGAGTGTGACCAACCTCCCACCATCTGTTCTCCAAGGCAGAGACATTATCCCAGCTTGCAGAGTAAATATGTAAAGGACAAATAGCTCAGTCCTCATCCAAAGTAAAACCATGAGAAAAGCACAGCCTATGCTGAAAAGTCATTTTATACAGCACAAGATGAAAAATGCAGAATTACTAAAAGAAAGTTTCTGATAAACAAATATTTTCCTCACAAAAAAAAAAAAAAATGACGTATAGACAGTGGGAGAACAGGTTGTGTAACTTGAAACCAGTGACATACTTGTTTGGGATTTAGATGGGAAGTAACCAAAGAGCAAACTTTTGTCCATTCTCTGTGTTCTTTTACATCGTTTTCTATGAAGAGAAATGAAGCTGCCAACATTTTGACACCTGGGTCTTTAGTCAAGCTTAAGTAACTTCAGGTGTCCAAAGTTTAAATGTCCACTTTGATATATGGTTGAATATAGCAAAGTTACACTGATGAGAATCTGTTTTCTTGTCAAATTGTAATATGTGGGAGTCAAGAATCCCCACCAGACTACCAGCAAACATTACAATTCATTAGGAAAGCTGTGAATATCTTTCCATATTTATTTTGTGTGGGACAGTAGAAGACCATGTCAGGGAGAGAAATTACATCGTAGTACTTTGGCAGATTCCACTAGCTTAGTGGATTTTTAAGTTTGGAAACTAAAACAATGCCTGATAAGGGACTTCAATATCCCTATCAACAAGCTCAACTGCCCTGATGCCTCCCGTCTGCTCTCTGTAACCTCCGCCTTTGGACTCACACAGATTTCTACCTCAGCAACTCACACCGCAGGAAACACTCTTGACCTCATCTTCACCAATCTCTGTACCAACTCTGATCTCTCCACTGTTCCATTTCCATTGTCTGACCACCATCTGCTAACATTTAACATCTGCATACCCCATACCAAAATTTCACCACCATCAACTCTCCAACCTCGCAGAAACCTCAACTCCCTCGATCTCCAGCACTTCTCCACCAAACTCCAAACACTCCTTTTACCCCATCTCAAATCTCAACTGCCCTAACTCTGCAACCACACTTTACAACTCCACTCTCTTCTCTCAACTTGACATCACGGCACCTCCTACAGTTAAACGCAGCAAGCGCCCCCAATTACAACCCTGGCACACCAAGCTGACCCGTTATCTCCAAAAATGTTCCAGAACTGCTGAACGCTGCTGGAGAAAGTCTCACTTTGCATCTGACTTTGTCCACTATAAATTTATGCTGCGCTCCTACAGCATGGCTCTTTCCTCTGCAAAAGTAAACTACTTCAACACCCTCATAAGCACACTGTCCCATCAACCCAAACACCCATTTCACACTTTTGATGCTCTTCTTCTCCCTGTGACTCCCCCTCCTTCCACCACCTTGTCCGCCACAAACTTTGCATCTCACTTCACTGAGAAGATCTCTACAATCCGGAAAGGATATCTAATCTCTCTCCTACCCCTATCAATACAACACCCAACCCCACTCCCCCTGCCATCCTATGCTCATTTGCACCTGCTACAGCACAAGAGGTTTCTGCTCTGCTCCTGTCCTCCCGCCCCACCACCTGCTCCCTCGATCCTATTCCCTCGCATCTCAGCCGCACTTTGTCCCCCTCTCTTGCTCTTCCTCTCGCTAACATCTTCAATCTCTCTCTTTTTTTCTGGCACATTTCCCTCACCCTTCAAACATGCAACCGTAACCCCAATTCTGAAAAAGCCCAACCTTGATCCCAACTCCCCATCCAACTACCGCCCTATCTCGCTACTGCCATTTGCCTCCAAGATCCTCGTGAGAGTTGTGTACGCCAGATTGACAGACTTTCTCAAATCCAACTCCCTGCTTGACCCCCTTCAGTCTGGATTCCGGGCTGGTCACTCTGTCGAAACTGCTGCGACCAAAGTATCCAACGACTTAATTGCTGCTAAATCTCGCAGCCAATATTCTATCCTAATCCTCCTTGATCTTTCTGCCGCCTTTGACACTGTTGAACATCAACAGCTTCTTCACATTCTCCATAACTTTGGTCTACGGGATACTGCTCTGTCCTGGTGCTCCTCCTACCTCTCCCAGCGCTCTTTCAGTGTTTCTTTCTCTGGCACTGCCTCTTCTCCCCAACCCTTCTCTGTCGGCGTCCCCCAAGGTTCTGTCCTCGGCCCCCTACTGTTCTCTATCTATACTGCCTCCCTTGGTAAACTCATCAGCTACTTTGGCTTCCAATATCATTTATATGCAGATGACACGCAAATCTACCTGTCCTCCCCTGATCTCCCCTGATCTCTCTCCACCCACCTTGACTCGTGTTTCTGATTGCCTCTCTGCTATTTCCAACTGGATGGCTGCTCAAACCTTCCTTAAACTCAACCAGTCCAAAACAGAACTTCTAGTTTTTCCTCCCTCAAGTGCTGCTACTCCTGTGTCTGTCTCCATCCAAGTCAACGGCGCTACTATCTCTTCTACCTCGCTGCCTAGGGGTTCTTCTTTACTCCCCATGTCCAATCGATAGCCAAATCCTGTCGCTTCCAACTCAAGAACATAGCGCGCATCCGCCCATATCTAACGCAGGACGCGGCTAAGGTACTGGTTTATGCTGTTGTTCTCTCTCTTTAATGTTGTTCATTAAAGCGTATCAATTACACGGTCAGCAGGTTTCTCATCCCGCACCCCATGACTCCTTTCCTGCAACTGTCAAAAATGACATACCAAGCACTCAATAAACCCCTCTCTAACAAACTATTTAATTCCCCTACTCTAACCCTTTGTGTCACTATACCCCACTCCCTCTAGCATGTAAGCTCATCGAGCAGGGCCCTCAACCCCCTCTGTTCCTGTACGTCCAGTGGCCTGATCTCAATTATGTGTCTGTTAGTCCACCCATTGTACAGCGCTACGGAATTTGTTGGAGCTATATAAATAATAATAATAAGGCCAGTGAGAAAATAAGAATATGGCAGCCATGGATAAACTACTTAAAACAATAGTTAAATGTGTGGATGTGAAACGAGGGCTATCAAAAATCCATACAAGGTTTGATTGATCAATTAAAATGGTTCATGATGGACAAAGGATATCTTATTTGGGGTAGAAGGGTGGCGTACTTCATAGGCGAGGGCAAAGACTTTATATTGAATAAAGATGCAGGAAGCTAACATAATCAGTGAAATAGGGACGTGATAGGAAAGGCATGCTGGGAGTATTCAATGTAATATTAAAACCACTATAGGCACCCAGACCACTTCAGCTTAATGAAGTGGTCTGGGTGCCAGGTCCATTTAGGATTAACCTTGCCTGCTGTAAACAGCATTGACAGCCACTAGAAGCGCTTCTCACTGATTTTCACAGTGAGAAGACGCCAGCGTCCATAGGAAAGCATTGAGAATGCTTTCCTATGAGACTGGCTGAACGCGCACGCGGCTCTTGTCGCACATGCGCATTCAGCTGATGACGGCAGAAGGAGGAGGAGATTCCTCAGCGCCGGAAAAAGGTAGCAATTTAACCCCTTCCTCACCCTAGAGCCCGGCGGGAGGGGGACCCAGAGCGTTAGGGGGACCCAAGGACCCTATAGAGCCAGGAATACACTATAGTGGTCCTTTAAGAAGAAGCACATTTGAGACTAATGGAAGTCTTTCACAGTGGAAAAAACAGGAGATACAACCGTTGCAGTTGTTCATGTGCTATAAATTTGTCAATGCAAGCGGTCAATTCAATAGATGAGAAGCAAGATTTAGAGAAGAATTGCATGTGCAGAGTCAAAAACAAAAAAAACATTTAAAAATAACAATGGAAATTAACATGTTGCAAAACATTGATGGTAGCAGAGTATTAGTGCTCAGTGGAGTGAAGAGATACTTCTATCCCAAGTGAGAATGGTCAGGCATTCCAACAGAATTGTAAATTAATTTCAAATTTAAGGCCAAAACAGCTATGCTTACAATTGTCCATTTTGGAATTAAATTTGAAATTTACTTGAACTCATGACAATTCTTACTTTAGTGAAATACCCTGCACTTGAGGTTTTTTATTGGTTTTACAAATATCTAAAAAAAAAAAAAAAAAAAAAAAAAAAATTATATTATATATATATATATATATATATATAGAGCTCTACTTTACGGTTTACAACACTTTCTAAACCTTCATATGGGTTTTACTCATATACTAATGAGAGTAGTAAGATCAGAGGAAGAAGTCATTATCTTAAAGTCATTAGAATAGGAGGTACTGGAATCCAAAAGTTGTCAAATTACACACAAAAAAATAAGTTAAAATAATAAACTTAAATATTTATGATACACAAACAGAAGGAGGTAGCAAGCAGGAGGAAGTGTCTGGGGGAAAAAAAAAAGCCCAGTAGGGGGTAAGATGAGAACCAAGAAAGAACAATGGCACAGAGTATAAAGTTACGCATGGTGTGATACAGAAAAAACGTGGTCCAGTGTCAAAGAGGGAAGAAAAGTAAACAATAGGTAAAGATCACAACCAGACACCGGACCAGTTGTTGGACTTTAACAATCCTACAGGAGGTATTAAAGGAACACTTTAGTGTCAGGAATAAAAACACGTATTCCTGATACTACTGCCCTGAATTGGCTGTTAAGGTGACCGGCCCCCCTTAGATATCAGAAAAAAGTGCTTTTACTCATCTTTTCATCCACGCCATGACAGTCGTGCTGTGGTTGGTCCCGCCTCTATGGCTGAGATCAATCTTGATAATATTAGCCAATCCAATGCTTTGGGGCTACTGTGCATGCATTGCAAAATGCAGTGCTGAGCCAATCGGCATCTCCTCTTGGAAATGCACTGAATCAATGCATCTCTATGGGGAATGTTCAGCTGAATGCCAGTGCTTCAGCACTGGACAAGGAAGCACCTCTAGTGGCATCTGAGTGGCTGCCACTGGAGGCATTACTAGGCACCAATGTAAACATTGCCTTTTCTCTGAAAAGGAAGCATTTATATTGAAAAGCCTGCAGAGACAGGCTATATAACTGAGGATTACATTAACCTGTAGTGGTTCTGGTGACTATAGTGTCCCTTTAAATTGAACTGCCGATTATGAATGCCTGTTTGCTCACTACAGGTCTCCAGCTTATAGTTAACGGTCAAATATCTAACCGTCAAATATCTAACCATGGTATAGATGTAGAAATAAGTCAAGAATGTTGGGGTAGGCCTGGGCATAATAAAAGCACAGATTTCAAGAAAGTACAAGTATTTTAGCTTTGCCTTAACAAGAAGCACAGTAAAAACAACGCAACACACACACACAGGTTTCACAATAAAAAGGCTAGCTTGATAACAGATATAACCAGATCCCATATTGGAAACGCCAGAAAAATGCCTCAATATAACAAATTTAATAGGTTAGCTTTATTTTTTAGCAGGACACTGAAGAAAACAAGGGGTCTGTGGTGTGAGGTCCAAAATATGCCGATGAGCACTTTGACAAAAGACCTGTCAGAATTTGGTCTCTTACATTCTGCTCCAGCCACATGTTACCTGTAGCACTATGGAATAATATCTTGGTCTGAGGCTTTTCTTGGTGGGATCTAGGTTAGATCCCTGTTCATTTCTGGTTCAGCCTCTCAGAGAAACTGAACAACTACATCATCACAGCCAATTCAGGGGAATCCAGGGGGGAAAGTTCCCTTTAGTTGTGTCTGTGACACATTTGCATGATAGTTGAAAAATATAGTCCAGCAACTGGAAGTCTAAAGTTCTATACTCTAAATATACATGAAAAAGTCAAAACAGACCTAAAAAGGGTTAGTGATGCACAAAAGCTTGAGTTGCAAATGTTAGAAGCCATCATTGTCCAAGCTGGTTCAAAACAAAAACAATGAAGCTGTCAAATACCATAAAATAGAGATATATGACAGAGAAAATACATTGTAAGTCCATCATGATATACTGTACTGGGTTTTGGCCAACCACTTGTCATGAAAGGGTTTTTAAAAAAAAAAAAATGACAGCCATGATGACAGTACCATATGATAGACTATCAGCACATTTATAAACTGTTTACATGGGAAATAGTTAAACAGGTTAACCCTTTTATGCGCAAAGTGTTTGCCAACAGCTTTTCAGGAGTTGTATAAAATAACACAAACATTGGAGACAGCCTGGATTCCCACCCCACAGAGAAAGGAAGAGACACTGTAATGGTTAAGGGGAGATAAACATGAGCTCATTATGAAAATTAATGTTTGGAAACAGATGATTCATGAAGTTGTTGGGGGGAGGTTGTGATATATAGAACTCCCAGTGATTTAATTGGTGGCATGTGGTTAGTGAGAAAAGGAGATAAGAAAAACCACAATAGCCTGGATGAGAGCTTGCAGCAGTGAGATACAGCACTGTGTAACAGGTCTGCTGGAATGCACAATAATTACACAGATCATGGACCATGGATACAGCTCGATTCTAGAATAAAGTGCAGAAAGAGGCGCAATCGCCATAGAAACCTGTAGGATCTCTACTCACATCTCCACATTTTACATGTTGCCACGGAATTGCTGCACATGGTGAGATCACTCATTTTGTCCTGGAAGGTCAGTGTTAACCAGGAGCATGTCTTTCTAATAAACACTCAGTGCAGCATTACACTACCACCTCAATAAAGAGCAAACCTGCGTGAATTGTACACAAAAAGCCTGGGGGATTATGGATAATTTGGCATTGATACACAGCTAACCATTGACAGTAGAAACATTATCCCACTGTCAATGGAAGCCAGTAAATGACTAGCAAAATTAACCCATTAAGGGGATTGATACCCAGTAGTTAGCCTGTTAGGGAGATAGATACCCAGTAATAGGCTGTAGTAAAATTTACCCATATGGGATGGTTAAACGTAATATCTGCAATCACCGTTTATTAAATATTTATGTACAACAAAATGCTGGGAGAACATGAACACTTACAAACCAATATGTATTTAAATGTTTTTAGCTTTTTGTTTTTTTAAATGTAGGCATTGATATACAACAAATTTGAGGTTAAGGAACCATTTAGTGAGCTTGTACATAGTAAATAATACAATGGAAATTGACCATTTAGTACTAGAAATTCTAAGTTTTGATACCCAGATATTTTTCCTATAGGCACTAACAATTGTATAGATATTAACCCATAAGAATAAGTAAAGCTTTAAAGCATACATGCATAGAAATTAACCCTACAAGCACTGGTACCACAGAACCTAAAGGATATCTGTGGAAGGAGCCATTCATGCTAATATCAGCCCCACTTAAGTAGCAAACCCTGCAGCTGGCACTCAGTAATTAACCCTGCACGTAATAGTACATAGTAATTAACCTGCAGCCACTGGTACCCAGTAGTCAAGCCTGCAAGTAATAGTACCCAGTAGTCAAGCCTGCAAGTAATAGTACCCAGTAGTCAAGCCTGCAAGTAATAGTACCCAGTAGTCAAGCCTGCAAGTAATAGTACCCAGTAATTAACCCCTGCAAGTAATAGTACCCAGTAATTAACCCCTGCGTGCCCTGGCTCTCAGTGATTAACCCCTGCGTGCCCTGGCTCTCAGTGATTAACCCCTGCGTGCCCTGGCTCTCAGTGATTAACCCCTGCGTGCCCTGGCTCTCAGTGATTAACCCCTGCGTGCCCTGGCTCTCAGTGATTAACCCCTGCGTGCCCTGGCTCTCAGTGATTAACCCCTGCGTGCCCTGGCTCTCAGTGATTAACCCCTGCGTGCCCTGGCTCTCAGTGATTAACCCCTGCGTGCCCTGGCTCTCAGTGATTAACCCCTGCGTGCCCTGGCTCTCAGTGATTAACCCCTGCGTGCCCTGGCTCTCAGTGATTAACCCCTGCGTGCCCTGGCTCTCAGTGATTAACCCCTGCGTGCCCTGGCTCTCAGTGATTAACCCCTGCGTGCCCTGGCTCTCAGTGATTAACCCTGCGTGCCCTGGCTCTCAGTGAAGAAGGAGCTATAGAGCAGCAGGGCGGAGAGGAGCAGGATAACGGGAGTGGGTGGAGCTGCATCCCTGGTACCACACACACCATACACCCCCCTGTACAGCACGGCTGGCCGGGGAAGGAATGCTGACAATACGAGCCGGTACTCACTGCAGGTCCAGCGGAGCTCGCTGTACTCCCGGCTGCGGCTGCTGCTGCCCGGTCTGCTCGCTGCTCAGGGCTGCCTCCCACACACACTGTGCGCATGCGCCACGGCGCCGCCAACTGCACTCCCAGCCCGGAGTGTGGGATGGGGGGGGGGCGGGGCGACAGAGCGCACGCGCGGTAAAGGGTTTGTGGCGGCCTCAGGGCGGGGCCGATCGAGACAGCTGCGTCACTGGTTGCCAAGGGTTTCTGCAGGGGGGCGGGGCCGGCACTGCAGGAAGCAGCTGCGCTGTCACTCAAACCTCAGCCTGTCACTGACCACGCCCTCTGTCTGTGTCTCCTCAGCCAAGTCAGAGATGGGAGGGAAATGGGAGCACATAAACCCCTATAGCTTGCTGTCTGAGTGGAGCTAAACACCAAGAGGCAGCAATAGCCCAGAGCACCTGCCTTACAAAGACTTCTCATTGTGCTGCATTGGGAAGGCTGTGATTGGACAGCCACAGAAAGGCTGGGCGGGGTTAGAAGGGGAGGGCTTACAAAGGCTGGAGCATTAGAAAGCTGTTTTAGATATAACTCCAATGGAAAAAAGTGTAAATAAATGCATGCACATTGTCATTGTTTATCTACCAAACCGTGATTTCCATTTTATTAATTTTTTTGTTTTTGGGCAGTGGTGTGTCCCTTTTTTATTTTTTTTTATAATTATTTTTGTTGTGCACATATAACAATACAAGCTTGCTTCGCCACAGCAGCATCAGCATGCATAGGTATTACATATAATAGTAAACAGTGCGGCTTCCAGGAGACGGCGCACTTTTTTATAATTTTAGTAAGACAGTATGCATTATTAATAGTCAGCAGAGGCACTAGAAGGTATGTGTTAGGCTTGACATCTGACTGTATTAGTGTTAAAACATATATAATAATAATAAAAATAAAGTAATCTATAAAAGCAGATACAAGGAAAAATAGTAATTGGTCGTCAGTCCCAAAGAGTTCCACCATACAACCCAGCTCAACCTATGCCCTAATGGGGCACCTCATAGTCCTGCGTTATGGAGCGATGCCGCGATCTTCCAAGCCTTGTGGTGGGCCAGATTGGCCAAGCCTCTCACCAGAGTCTAAGTCCCCTCCACCACCTCTGGAGCGTTGGAAGACCTAAAGCTATGGCGCAGCTGTGCTCGCTTGCGTGGTGCCCGCAACCGGTGCAATGGACGCCTCTTCACTCACCGCCATTTTGGGGCCTTTATCATAGCCGGTACTATAGACTGCTGCTGCAGGATTGGAATCCGCCTAGGAGGTGAGTATCCTCTCAGCTGCTGTGGGGCATCTTCATGCATCCTTTTCTCCAGCTTCAGCCAGAAGTTTTGAAAGATTATATCCAACCTGGAGATCAGGTTTTTCTTTGGGTAGGTCAGGGAGCCTCATGACATCTGCCATTTTTGGTACCTCGCTCAAGTCTCCATCGGCCCCTGTGGCTTCAACCCGAGTGCCTGTTAGAGCAGGATAGCCTCCCTGGGGTGGACCGGGATCACCCCCGCCGGCCCAAAGGGGAAAAGGTAGCTGGGCGCCTACCCGCTGTGGCACGCAGCGGGGTCACTCCAGTCTGGGAGATTGGCCGCCTCTCCCGCCCGATGCGCTCCATCTCTTTATATCTCTTGACTGGTTTGGAACTTCAGTAAAATCCTACACAGTCAATGGGTATTTCATAAAGATTATATCTTTATGAAATACTAAATTTTTAAGGGAGGATGACAGTGCTGCTTTAAAGGGGCACTGTCATTTTGCAAGTCTTGTTTTTAAATTAAACATTTTCAACCCTCTGTTTCCCTTTGTTTTTTTTCCTCAACATTCACCTTTTTCTAGTTATGCTTAATAAAAATTTGGTACCAATTTTTACTCATTGGGGATGTGATTTTTGTTAGTCTTAGGTAAAGTTCCATTTTAGTCCCTAAGCTAATGTACCCACAGTCCATGAGGCAAGCAGGAGGAAGAAGGACAGCAAAAACACTATAGACGAAGGATAACAAAATGGCAGCGCCCGTATATTGAGCATAAACAATTGGCTGATGGAGAAGGACAACTGAAAGAAATATAGAACCACAACAGTGTTGCTTTAAAGGGTAACCCCTAATTTCTCTGTAAATTATACCATTGGAAAAAAATATATAAATCATCTATAACAGGGGTAGGCAACCTTTTAGCAGCACTGTGCCAAAATATGATTGTGATGTCCTGTAGCGTGCCGGTCCTATTTCTTTAAATTGAGGTGTGTATGTTGCCATATTCTGCTTGTGTTATTTATACTGCATTTGCTTTGTATCATTGTATTTGTGCGTATATGAGCTATTATATTGTATATGTTCATTAATAGTTTGTGGTATCATGTATAATACCTATGAATTTGGGCTGTGTATGGGGGCTGTTTGTGGAATTGTGTGTGGATGGATATGTCACATTGTGTATTTGGTAGTGTGTGTATGTGTGGGGCTGTTTGGGGTATTGCATGTGAGAGGCTGCATGTGGGGTTGTGTGCATGTATGTGGATTGTTGGTGGTGGTGTGTTTGTGCGGACTGTGTGTGTGTTTGTATTATTTGTATGAGGGGAGGGTTATTCTGCAGCTCTGAGGCTTCCCTGGGTTTTAGTGGGGACCAGGCTGGCCAGGTACAGCTCAAGGACAGAAGCTGCAACAGGAGACTGTGGGCTGCTCTACTTCAGTGTGGATTCCTATTCACAAGTGCTGGGAGGAAGTGATCTGAGATCACTTCCTCTACGTGCTGCAATGCATAAATGGAGGATTGTCCTTCACCACCTTTTCATATTAACAGATATCTTAAGTTTCACTGGGACTCCTGACAGGCCAGAGCCTGTTTGGCTATTGTACCCTTGAGTGCCGTGCAAAGGCACCTCGAGTGCCGTGCATGGCACTAGTGCCGTAGGTTGCCTACCCCTGATCTATAACTTAAGAAAGTTAGTGTCAGGAACAGAAACATGTATTCCTGACTCTATAGTGTTAAACCAGTGATGGCGAACCTATGGCATGCGTGCCACAGCTGGCACGCCAAGCTCTCTCTGTGGGCACGCAGCCATAGGTCGCCGGATCGCTACTCATAGCCTGCGCTCCTTAGGGGGGCACTGCTGGCGCTGGTCGGCAACCTTAGGCCTTCCCAGGCGTCAATGCAGAGTAGGCACCTGCCTGCCCAAATCGGCAGGTGCCTACTCTTCTTTCGTATCGTTGGTGGGTGAGTGGGATGGATGGCTGCGAGAGAGCACTGACTTACGTGCTGTTCCAGCACTGCGCCCTCTGCTGATGCAGTCGAGAGACAGAAAATGACATCAATCAGGCGCTGGGATCGGATCCACCAGTCAGGAAGCATGGGTGGACTTCAAACCACCACCCGCACCAAAAAAATTGTATACATTATTTATGTGCTAGGAGGGAGAGGGGGATATACTGGGGATGGGGGTATGCTGGGGGTAGTGAAGGGAAGATGCTAAGGGGAGAGACAAGGAGAATCTGGGGGGAGAAGAGGAGATGCTGGGAGGAGAGATAAGGAGAATCTGGGAGAGAGGAGGAGGAGATGCTGGGGGGAGAGGAGGAGGAGATGCTGAGGGGAGAGGAGAAGGAGGAGATGCTGGAGGAGAAGGGGAGAGGAGGAGATGCTGGGGGGAGAGGAGGAGATGTTGAGGGTAGAGGGGGGATATGCTGTGGGTAGAGAAGGGAAGATGCCGGGGGGAGAGAAGAGGAGAATTAGTTCGGACAACTGTATGAGTTTTTTTTTCTAAACTTAAACCTCAGTATTTAGGTTTAATTGCCTCATTGGCACTTTGAGGAAAAAACTTGTCATGTATTGCGGTTTGGGCACTTGGGCTCAAAAAGGTTCACCATTACTGTGTTAAACTAACTATTTAGGTCTGAGGCCCCTCTCTGATCTCAGTAGAAAGGTGTTTAAACTCACCTTTTCTCCAACGCCAGTCTCGCCGATCTCCATATGCTGAGATCACACATTTTTTTTGACAATCTCAGCCATTCCAAATAAAAACGCCATGCTGCGCCAGTTAGCATCTGCTCATAGAGATAGATTAAGCACCTCTAGTGGCCGTCTGAGTGACTGTCACTAGAGGTGTGGTATAGACACCAGAACCACTACATTAAGCTGTTATGGCTCTGTTGAATATAGTGTCCCTTTAAGCTCACCAATTTTCCATATGCTGCTCTGTTCTATTTTAAATTTATTTTAAAGATTAGCAAATTACTTTACAATCCAGTCTAGTCTAGGCACTGAGAGGCACGGAGTTCCAGGATAGAGATAATTAAACTGGGCAGATTTGTACATTTAAACATGATATTAAAAATCCTGAGAATAGTGGTTCAACTTTAAACTTCTTTTTAGTACCTGTCATTAATGATTAAACAAACAAGTTCTTGCAAGCTCTGCAAACTATATTTTGCTTTCTTTTTTTTCTTTAATATCTTGCTGGTGCGAGATTAATGCTCATATTTTATAGTGGGGTGCATATAATATAAGACAAATAGATATAAATAACACAGATTAAATGGAGAGAAATAGCGTTTAATTGTGTGGGAATAAGTGAAGTTGTATAGTTTACAATTGGCCACTCACAAATTGTCAGATGTAAATCAGCCTTGAGTGAAATCTTTTTCTTCTGATTCTTCACACTCCCATCAGTCAATCAGAGTATTAGCTCAAAAGAGAAAGTATATGGAAAAAAATATAAAGTGCAATTCCAGAGTAAAGTATAAAAAGTATTTAATAACTTACATATAAGTTAAAAGCAATGAGTATATCACCACTGGGCGTCCTACGCGTTTCGTCCTAGATTACCAATAGTATGAACACAATTAAAATAGAGATGGAGAGAATGAATATAAAGCTAAGTTCTGCACTAGAAAAAATCACGATAATGGAAGATCAAATAAAGTGCCTGCAAACAGAGAATATCCAAACAGAAGATAAACTACAGCAAATGGACTCGAAGATTAGAGATTTGGAAGATCGCTCAAGGAGGTGCAATGTGCGCTTTAGAAATATTTTAATTTCAGTTGAAATCACAGGAGAGTTAACTTTAATCTAGACACAAAAGCAAGAAAAGAAACTAATTTTTCAATTGGCTATTTTCAATCAGTGGGGATACTGCAACATTTACTTGTTTCCCCTAGGTGCCTGCAGTCCATGTAATCTTCTGGAAATTGATAAATATCATCCCACTTTAGGTATACTAATATTGTCCCTATTTGGGAAGATTCCATTGGCTGAGAGTGTGTGGACTGTCAGGGATTCAGGAATTTCAAATTTCAGACCAAAGTAGTCAAACTGTAGCTGACTTGAATAATTTTTTCAGTTCTGGAGTTTTGGCCAAACATATGAAAGTCAAGTGTAGTCAGTGTAGCCAGCTCATATGTTGACTGGCAGACTGGAAATGTAATGATATCTCTGTTCCAGAACGTTGAACGGATAAGACTGTTCTCTTTAAAATACTAGAGAAATCACTGCATGACTGTAAAGCAGAACCACACAACATGCGGCCCGCCAAAAGCCCTTTCACTAAGGGGGCCCGTGAACTTAGGCTACACGATGGGCATGTGTTAGCAAGGGGCCTGGTTGGGAGCTGCGGCCTTTTAACAACGCGACCGAGCCCCTCGCTTATCGACAGCATGAGACTGAGACTGTCTGTCATTTCCTCCCACAGGGATGTTGAGCCGCGTAGGAGGCCAAGGAGGCAGTGAGGAGGGGGCCAGGCTGGGAGAGAGAGAAGGACAGAGAAGAAGGCATGAGAGGAGGGGTGCAGGCTGCAAGAGCTAGCCTCAGCCTGCAAACTGGACACAACAGAAGCTATCCTCCAGCGTGCAAATGGTAGGAAACAGGAGGGTGGCTACTATATTTTGACCTGCATGTACAACAGAACACACAGAGAGGATAGAAAGTGAAAAAAATCGTCTCCACTCCGTGCGATATTAGTGCAGCGCTAATTTAGAATAAAGTCGACTCACCCTATTGGTATTGATTGTGTGGTTCAACTGAGTTGGACATATATAGAAAAAACACAAATAGAAGATATATAGTGCAGGGTTGTTTAGACCACGAATCAGAGTTGTCTATAAATGGCACACTCACATGATAACGAGCCTTTTTAGAAACAGGCTCTAAACTTTTCAGCTGGTATGTTATAGGGTAACATACACCCCCCTTTTCTGGATCTCCTCACCGATCGCACTTCCAATATATATGGTGGAGAAAGGGAGAAAAAAGATCTCTAAGTGAGATCTGTAGGTGTAAAACACAATTTTGAATATTATAAAATTTGCTCACCTGGCTCAGAGCCTTCCAAACCGGCTCTGAGTTTCAGAAGTTTGCGTCAAATAAAGGGTGACAACCCCCTCTTGAACCTGGGCAACACCAAAGGCTGGATCCACTTTTAGTCGAAATGCTCAAAAAAGTGCTTTTAATGTAATTAAAATTAAATGCAATTCGAATGCAAATAAAAATACAAGTAAAATACAAATAAAAAATACATATAAAATGTCTGTCTGGATCCTCCGAAACGCGTTTCACCTATCCTGTAGGCTTTTTCAATCGGCATGGTGTTGCTTCCTGGTTCCAGAATTTACATCATCAGTCTGGTACTTCCTCTTCAGCTCCGATCCTATCGGAATGCGTCCTTGCGTTTGGCCCCTCCCTTTCACAGCTTAACTCAATGATATTGTTTCATTAGGTCATCAACAGGTGGACGGGACTACATATCCCGAAATGCATTGCGGCCGCACTATTTTGTCATTTCCGGTACGGCAGAAATGACAATCCCATCATGCTTAACAATATTATAGCGAATTTCGCTCAAATTCAAAGAGAAAAAGGGGGGAGAAAGATTTATACAAGCATCAGTAAGATAAACAGGCTAAATCAGATCCATGATAAAATAAAGAAAAAAATGTGACTCCAAAACTTAATATATGATACCTTACTATATACAATATAGGAATCCCTGATATCAAGTCAGAAAAAGGACTAGTAATTTGTATCTCAAACTTCTAGTTGAGCATGGATCTGACAGGGATATAATAAATCATTTGTGACTAGGTGTGGGTCTGACAGAGATACAGTGGATCACTTCTGACCCTAAATTAATCAGGCAGGAGCACAGTGGGTCATAGGAAATGGTACAACTCAAAGTCCGCATTGAGACCATGCGGAACCAGAGTGTCCAAATCAAAGATCCACCGCATCTCCGCCTGACCCAATTTCTTAATTATGTCGTCACCCCTCCAATTGGGACAGACCTTTTGGATAGCGTAAAAAAGTCAAATACTGTGGATCGCAACCATGATATCTTTAAAGTGAGACGAAACACTGTGTTGCATAAATCCTCTCTTGATATTACGAACATGTTCGTTTATCCTTATATACAACGGTCGTTTCGTTCTCCCTACATAATATAAATTACATGTGCACCTAAGTACATATATGACTTGCTTGGTATAACATGTAATCATATTTTTGATCGTGTATTTCTTTTTACCCTGTGGATGTAGAAAAGTGGTCACGTGTCTCTTAATACTCCCTGTCCGCCTGCATGATATGCATAACCCACATCCAAAAAAAACATCTTTGTGTAAAAAGGTTTTGGACTGATTGCCATTTTTTATATGATTTTTAACTAACTTTGATGCTAAACTCGGGGCTCCCCTGTAGACAACTTTTGGTTGTTCTGGTAATAAGTTATAAATTATGGGATCCGCCCTCAATATTGGCCAGAATTTTGTAATAATTCGTTTCACCTGTCTACTTTTCGAATTAAAGTTACACAAGAAGGGAATATTTTGACTTGCATTAACGTTTTTGCTCTTATACTCCAAAAGTGGTGGTCTATCCTGAGATTTTATTTCTTCTATTGTACTTTGCAGGATATTATTATTATATCCCTTTTCTATAAAGCGGCTTTTCAATTTTTTCGCTTGGGCATTATATGTTGTTATATCAGTACAGTTCCTTCCTATCCGAAGGAACTGTGACTTTGGAATATTTAGAAGCCACGGCGAGAAATGGCAACTTTGTAAATCTATATAGTTATTTACATCTACCAACTTGAAGTGGGTTTTGGTTTTTATGATGTTTTCCTCGATGTAAATTGTCAAGTCCAAAAAATTCACACTCTGTCTACTGTAATCTGCTACCAAATTGATCCCCCAATTATTGAAATTTAGATATGCCAGAAACAGTTGAAGAGTTTCTTCTGGGCCGTCCCAAACAAAGAAAATATCGTCTAAATAACGACGATAGGAAACGAGGTTTGCACACCAGTCCGCGTTATCCAAAATAAAAACATGCTCCCATAGAGCCATAAAAAGATTCGCATAACTGGGTGCAAACCTCGTTCCCATCGCCGTACCACATATTTGCAAATAAAAATCGCTGGAGAACCAAAATAAATTGTTACATAATATAAGATGAATGCCTTGAATAATAAAGTCTATTTGGTCTTGTTGATACAATTCTGACTGCTCTAAATGGAATCTTACTGCCTCCTCTCCTCTGTTGTGGGGAATAACTGTGTAAAGAGAGCTAACATCAGCCGTAACTAGTATGTAGCTCTCTTTCCAGGTCATGTCTCGTAAGGTCTGAAGTATGCTTATAGTGTCCTTAAGATGACTTGGAGTTTGTTGGACAAGGGGTTGGAGGCAGTGGTCTATATATTCCGATAGTCTACTGGAGATCGAATTGATTCCAGAGACTATCGGACGGCCCGGTGGAGCAACAGGATGTTTGTGGATCTTTGGGAGATGGTAGAGTACTGGGACCCTTGGATGTTGAATATTCAGATAGCTGTATTCTTGATCACTAAGGATCCCTTTGTCTCTACCAACCCCAAAGAAATTCCTAAATTTTGTTTCAATCTCCTGTGATGGATTGCCAGGAAGTCGGAGATAGGTAGTAGTATCACCCACCAGTCTCAGACCTTCCTGGAGATATTTGTCTACATCCCCCCCCCCCCCCCTTGTCCGCAGGTTTGATCACTATGTTTTGATCTTTTTGTAATTCCTTCAGAGCTAGCCACTCTTTCTTATTCAAATTCCTATTGATGGTTTTGGTCTTAATATTATTAATTTCCTGCATGACTGCCTTTTCAAAGCTTATCATTTCATCGGAAATAAAATTATGCGGAAAAAAGACAGATTTTTCTCTGAGTGTTGTATGTACAAACTCAGATTGGGTAATTTCTTCATTGAGGTGTATATCATTCCTCACAAAACATTTTTTCAAACACAACTGTCTCTTAAATTTGTTCAAATCCACATACATCTCAAATTGGTCTAATTCTTTTGTCGGGACAAATTTTAATCCCCTATTCAAAACTGAGCTTTGGGCCTTAGTTAGCACCTTACCGGACAAATTAAAAATTAATGATTGTGGTGTGTCCAGTCCCTTTTCGCTCTTCTTAATTCTCTTTCCTCCTCTAACTCCCCTTCCTCTACACTCCTTCTTCTTTTGTATGGAGAGTCGAGGTTTGGAGATCTCCTCCAAGTAGGGGCAAAGGTCTTGTGTTTGTCTTTGGGCCTCTCGTTTTGAAAAAAAGTTTCTGGTTCCCAATTTAAGACACTGAACCTATTGTGGGTGGTGGTTAAATTATGAGGGTTTTTATTTTGGTGGAGAATAGGGGATTTTGATCTTCGATCTCTCTCTTTTTGTTTTGGCCTTTCAAATCGTCTGGAATCCTGATGTGAAGTGGATGGATATTCCATCCTTTCCCTTAATGGATTCTCTATACGTTTAGATTCATGGCGGGGAGTGAACACAGAAGATATACATTTTTAATTTGTCCAGTAAGGTGCTAACTAAGGCCCAAAGCTCAGTTTTGAATAAGGGATTAAAATTTGTCCCGACAAAAGAATTAGACCAATTTGAGATGTATGTGGATTTGAACAAATTTAAGAGACAGTTGTGTTTGAAAAAATGTTTTGTGAGGAATGATAGACACCTCAATGAAGAAATTACCCAATCTGAGTTTGTACATACAACACTCAGAGAAAAATCTGTCTTTTTTCCGCATAATTTTATTTCCGATGAAATGATAAGCTTTGAAAAGGCAGTCATGCAGGAAATTAATAATATTAAGACCAAAACCATCAATAGGAATTTGAATAAGAAAGAGTGGCTAGCTCTGAAGGAATTACAAAAAGATCAAAACATAGTGATCAAACCTGCGGACAAGGGGGGGGGGGGATAGTTGTTATGGATGTAGACAAATATCTCCAGGAAGGTCTGAGACTGGTGGGTGATACTACTACCTATCTCCGACTTCCTGGCAATCCATCACAGGAGATTGAAACAAAATTTAGGAATTTCTTTGGGGTTGGTAGAGACAAAGGGATCCTTAATGATCAAGAATACAGCTATCTGAATATTCAACATCCAAGGGTCCCAGTACTCTACCATCTCCCAAAGATTCACAAACATCCTGTTGCTCCACCGGGCCGTCCGATAGTCTCTGGAATCAATTCGATCTCCAGTAGACTATCGGAATATATAGACCACTGCCTCCAACCCCTTGTCCAACAAACTCCAAGTCATCTTAAGGACACTATAAGCATACTTCAGACCTTACGAGACATGACCTGGAAAGAGAGCTACATACTAGTTACGGCTGATGTTAGCTCTCTTTACACAGTTATTCCCCACAACAGAGGAGAGGAGGCAGTAAGATTCCATTTAGAGCAGTCAGAATTGTATCAACAAGACCAAATAGACTTTATTATTCAAGGCATTCATCTTATATTATGTAACAATTTATTTTGGTTCTCCAGAGATTTTTATTTGCAAATATGTGGTACGGCGATGGGAACGAGGTTTGCACCCAGTTATGCAAATCTTTTTATGGCTCTATGGGAGCATGCTTTTATTTTGGATAACACGGACTGGTGTGCAAACCTCTTTTCCTATCGTCGTTATATAGACGATATTTTCTTTGTTTGGGACGGCCCAGAAGAAACTCTTCAACTGTTTCTGGCATATCTAAATTTCAATAATTGGGGGATCAATTTGGTAGCAGATTACAGTAGACAGAGTGTGAATTTTTTGGACTTGACAATTTACATCGAGGAAAACATCATAAAAACCAAAACCCACTTCAAGTTGGTAGATGTAAATAACTATATAGATTTACAAAGTTGCCATTTCTCGCCGTGGCTTCTAAATATTCCAAAGTCACAGTTCCTTCGGATACGAAGGAACTGTACTGATATAACAACATATAATGCCCAAGCGAAAAAATTGAAAAGCCGCTTTATAGAAAAGGGATATAATAATAATATCCTGCAAAGTACAATAGAAGAAATAAAATCTCAGGATAGACCACCACTTTTGGAGTATAAGAGCAAAAACGTTAATGCAAGTCAAAATATTCCCTTCTTGTGTAACTTTAATTCGAAAAGTAGACAGGTGAAACGAATTATTACAAAATTCTGGCCAATATTGAGGGCGGATCCCATAATTTATAACTTATTACCAGAACAACCAAAAGTTGTCTACAGGGGAGCCCCGAGTTTAGCATCAAAGTTAGTTAAAAATCATATAAAAAATGGCAATCAGTCCAAAACCTTTTTACACAAAGATGTTTTTTTTGGATGTGGGTTATGCATATCATGCAGGCGGACAGGGAGTATTAAGAGACACGTGACCACTTTTCTACATCCACAGGGTAAAAAGAAATACACGATCAAAAATATGATTACATGTTATACCAAGCAAGTCATATATGTACTTAGGTGCACATGTAATTTATATTATGTAGGGAGAACGAAACGACCGTTGTATATAAGGATAAACGAACATGTTCGTAATATCAAGAGAGGATTTATGCAACACAGTGTTTCGTCTCACTTTAAAGATATCATGGTTGCGATCCACAGTATTTGACTTTTTTACACTATCCAAAAGGTCTGTCCCAATTGGAGGGGTGACGACATAATTTGGACACTCTGGTTCCGCATGGTCTCAATGCGGACTTTGAGTTGTACCATTTCCTATGACCCACTGTGCTCCTGCCTGATTAATTTAGGGTCAGAAGTGATCCACTGTATCTCTGTCAGACCCACACCTAGTCACAAATGATTTATTATATCCCTGTCAGATCCATGCTCAACTAGCAGTTTGAGATACAAATTACTAGTCCCTTTTCTGACTTGATATCAGGGATTCCTATATTGTATATAGTAAGGTATCATATATTAAGTTTTGGAGTCACATTTTTTTCTTTATTTTATCATGGATCTGATTTAGCCTGTTTATCTTACTGATGCTTGTATAAATCTTTCTCCCCCCCTTTTCTCTTTGAATTTGAGCGAAATTCGCTATAATATTGTTAAGCATGATGGGATTGTCATTTCTGCCGTACCGGAAATGACAAAATAGTGCGGCCGCAATGCATTTCGGGATATGTAGTCCCGTCCACCTATTGATGACCTAATGAAACAATATCATTGAGTTAAGCTGTGAAAGGGAGGGGCCAAACGCAAGGACGCATTCCGATAGGATCGGAGCTGAAGAGGAAGTACTGTGGTGGAATCTCGGTAAAAAAATTAATTTAGTAGGCCGAGATTACCACGTGGCATGTGTACGTGCATATGCTGACGTATCGATCAGTTGGTTGCACGAGGTAAGATACGATCAGTAGTGTACGGAGCATGTGCAAGAATACAGGATGTAGTATTCCCCTCCTCCATTGTGCTGGACAGGCCATGCGGTCAAGCAGGAAGTTAATTCTTATTTGTATTGATTGGTCAAGAGAATGTGCTGGTGGAGCTTAATATGGGAGGAGTTATGTGCCTATATAAGGAGCCTGCACTATTGTCCGGGGCTCAGAACTTGCTGTATTTTGGTGACATTAGTCCCTCTGAGTCCCGATCGGTGATCCAATAAAGAATCTCTTCCTTCCTGAAGAAACCTGTGTCCATCTCTCTGTGCTTTGCTTCCGTCAGTTTCTCCGGTATCATTTGGTGCATTGGCCGGGAAGCTCATCGTTCAACGGTAGCTGAGAGGCAGAGGCGTGAGACGGTCTATCTTTGCCCACGTTCTCTACGGCTGCACCCCTGAACTTCTGCGTGGACCTCCCTTCGTCTCGGCGCCACTGGTCTGTTGTCCAGGAGATCATCGGCCTCTACGTAAGAAGTGCTGGGGTGTCCCCGTCGATGAGTGTGAACTCAGGTTCAGGAACGAGGAGGTAAGACAACTGCTGTTTTAGACGGCAGACCCACTAGGGGTATACCGATTGTGCGGTAGGCCCATAAGGGGTTATTTGTGTATGGAATCTGCCCCCTCTGTCGGAGGGAAGGAGCAAAGGCGCACCGCTCGATCGAACGCTCTTTAGTCAGACCGTTTGATTTTGTTAGTCAGGCGGGGTTCTGGTGTAAATAGCCCTAGCCGGACACCGGTGTCTTGTCTAGACTAGCGTTCTAGGGTGTATATTTTGTTCGCTAGGTCGGAGGGACCAGGAGACTAAGCGGCGTCTGTGTAAATTCGGTTCGCTAGCTCTCAACCTATCTTGGCTAAGTGGGAAGGCGTGTAAATTTGGAACCCACTAGATTTTTGATAGTAATCGACTAAGAGGCGTCTGTGTAAATTCGGTCCTCTAGCTCGCTATATGTGGTGCTTGGGCAGTGTGGCTAACCAAAACGGATGTAGATAGTTTTAGGTAGTCCATTCAAGGTACTGGCCAATAGTTTAGTTGGGAATTGTAAATGTGATAAAGATTGTTTAGTAAAGTGTATATCTTGTTAGATAGCGCGAGCTCAGCCGTCTAGCGAGAGTGTTAATAGTGTGTTGCTGTATCATAGTGCACGGTACCATAACCCTGTATATTTACTGACACTGTATATAAGTACTAATCACTGTCGTCCATTGCATGTTTAACACCATAACCACTAATAATTGTATTGTGACCTTAAATTGTGCTTTGACCTATGCTAACCGTACTGTAACCGCTATTTGTAAAAGACGATGTTACTGGGGTGTGTTATAGACGGGTAATTCATATATAGAGAATTATAGCGTGGGTGACTGTATAGTTTCGCCAAAGGGCATAATATTGATTATATAGTGACTGGTGTAACAGCTGTGTGTGTACGGGAATTCCCTGAGTGTTTATTGTGTTATTGTGTACGTTTCACTTGGTAACCGTACCACGTGGTGCTGTTGCCAGAGGAAACGGGTGTGACTGTTGAAAAGTACGCGTGCATAGTATTCGTTGTTAACGACGTTCCATTGATAAGTATGGGCGCGTCGCAGTCAACGATTCCGGATCCCTTAGGTTGTATGGTGAAGAATTTTAAAAAGGGATTCAAAACATGTGATTTTGGGGTTAAAATGTCTCCTGTACGTTTGGTCACTTTGTGTACTAGGGAGTGGCCTACTTTGGTTGCGGCATGGCCGCCACGTGGCAGTTTGGATCCAACTCTGGTACAGCGCTTACACGTGGCTGTATCGGGTAGGCCTGAACTTTACGGGCAGTTTCCTTATATTGATTGTTGGAGACAGGCCGTAAATGACTCGCCAAAATGGATTCAGACATGCCACGAGGAGCAATGTCGCCTCATGGTGGCTAGGACTTGTTTGTCCACTAGGACTGGTGTTAGGCCCATTTTGGACATGCCCCCTGAGTCCGAGATCCCTTTGCCGCCCCCTTACTTTCCTTTAAGAGGAAGTGACGCGAATGCAGGAAGTCCTGCACCCCTTCCCCCATTGCCCCCATCCACTTCCGCTTCCTCCTCCAGTACAGAATCCACCCCCTCTCGTACTAAATCTCCCCTTCCGGAACCAGAACCAACCCTCATTAGATCTGAATATCCTGATTTGGCGCCACTTCAGACTTCCGGTCAAGCTTCTTCTAGCTCGGCTCGAAGTGTTCTATTTACTAACTTTTCCCAAAACAAAGCTCCCACATCCTCATGCTTTATTACCCCCCGACCGGAACCTCTAACTGACGCCCCTCTACGTAGCCCCATACTAACCCGACAACTGACCGGTACCCAACAATTAAAACATTATCAGATGCCTCTTCGTCTGAATCCCGGGTCAGCCTATATCGATGCCGCAGGTCAAATGGCACATGCTGACCCAGTCTTCGTATATGTCCCGTTCACGACTACCGATCTCTTGAATTGGAAGACCCACAATTCCTCGTACACTGAGAAACCACAAGCTATGACCGATCTGTTCACCTCGATAGTTCAGACACATAATCCGACATGGGCTGATTGCCAGCAGTTATTAATGACTTTGTTTAATAATGAGGAAAGGACAAGGATTAACCAAGCGGCCATTAAAGCGCTAGAGGATAGAGCCCGTGCTTTGAATCAAGCCAATCCAGCAGCATGGGCCGCAACACATTATCCTAACACCGATCCCGACTGGAATGTAAATGGTGCTGATATGGTTCAACTCAGAGCCTATAGAGACGCTATAATTGCTGGCATGAAAGCCGGAGGAAAGAAAGCCATTAATATGTCGAAGACAGTTGAGGTGATTCAGAAAAGTGATGAAGCGCCCAGTGTCTTTTATGACCGATTATTGGAGGCATACCGCTTGTATACCCCCTTTAATCCGGAAGACGCAGATAATTCCCGAATGGTGAACTCCGCCTTTGTCAGCCAAGCTTACGGAGATATTAAGCGCAAGCTACAAAAGTTAGAAGGGTTTGCAGGTATGTCTATCACCCAACTAATGGAGGTAGCGAATAAAGTATACATGAACAGGGAAACAGAGACTAAGAAAGAGGAAGAGCGTAAGATGCGTAGAAAGGCAGATATGTTAGCGGTAGCGATCGCAGGCGTAGATAGACGGGGCCCAGATAGAGGCGATAGTAAGTGGAATGAGGAACCTCTAAGTAGAAATCAGTGCGCATACTGTAGGGAATAAGGGCATTGGAGAAATGAGTGTCCGCAAAGAGAACAGTATGAGAGAGACAGACCTAGGACAGGTTATGGAAACTTTAGAGGCAGAGCGAGAGGTAGAGGAGGCCCCGGAGGGAGTAATGGTAATAGAGGGAGAAATGGGAACAGAGGAAGTGTTAGGGAAGATAGGTATTTTCCAGCAGCGCAAAGGTCCCGCGATAGAGAAGGTAGGGACTTTGTAGGGTTGGCTGACACGGTTATGGAGGACTATTGATACCGACCGGGCTCCATCCCCCTTGGTCGAGCGGAGCCTATGGTCAATGTATCAATAGGGGGAAAAAGGAGTGCGTTCATGATCGACACTGGTGCTGAACATTCGGTGGTGACTGACCTAGTTGCTCCTCCATCTGGAAGGACTATTACTGTAATAGGAGCAACTGGAAGAAGTGCTGCAAAACCGGTTCTTAAAAGTCGACTCTGTACATTGGGAGGCCACGTAGTAAAACATCAATTCCTTTATATGCCTGAATGTCCAGTCCAATTGCTGGGACGTGATATGCTATCTAAGTTACAAGCGCAGATTACGTTCCTACCAAATGGAACAACATCCCTAAAGTTTAATGGACCTTCAGGTATTATGACATTATCCGTACCAAAGGAAGAAGAGTGGCGACTTTATACAGCGTTGACTAGCCAAAACCCTAGGAGTGATGAGTCCTTATTCAACATACCAGGAGTTTGGGCAGAGAACAACCCACCAGGACTGGCCCGCAATATTCCACCTATTAAAATCGAACTAAAACTTGGGGTTTATCCAGTGAGCCTAAGACAATATCACATCCCGCAGAAGGCTAAGAAGAACATCCAATCTTATCTGGATAAGTTCATACGGTATGGTATCCTAAAATTCTGTACTTCCCCCTGGAACACCCCATTGCTGCCTGTTCAAAAGCCCGGTACAGATGAGTATCGACCTGTGCAGGACTTGAGAGCAGTCAATGATGCGGTTGTTAGTATACATCCAGTTGTGCCCAATCCATATAACCTGCTTGCTTTAATTCCGGGCGGGGCTACTTACTTTACAGTCTTAGACCTCAAAGATGCCTTCTTTTGCCTCCGAATTGCCGCAGAAAGTCAATGTATCTTCACTTTCCAATGGGAAAACGCTGTAACGGGCTAAAAACGACAAATGACCTGGACAAGACTGCCCCAAGGGTTTAAAAATTCACCTACCCTTTTTGGTTCAGCTCTAAGTCAAGATTTATTGGATTTCGAGTCCATCCCAGGAGAGTGTGTATTGTTACAATATGTAGATGACTTGCTGATAGCAGCAGTTACAAAGGAAATATGTCAGCAAGCGACGCACGATCTACTACACATTCTCTGGAAGGCAGGATACAAGGTGTCTAGAAAGAAGGCTCAGTTGTGTTTGCCAACTGTCAAATATCTGGGATTCCATATCTCTGAAGGTCAAAGAATTATGGGGCCAGAGAGAAAAGAAGCTGTGTGCCAAATACCGATACCCAAGAATAGAAGACAAGTGCGAGAATTCTTGGGGGCAGCAGGCTTCTGTAGGATATGGATTCCCAGCTACGCGATACTGGCAAAACCTCTGTACGCAGCTATCAAAGGTACAGAGCACGATCCCTTCTTATGGACTCAAGAACAGCAAACGGCATTTGAAGATGTGAAGAAGGCTTTGATGAGTGCCCCAGCATTAGGTCTACCTGATCACACACGACCATTCTACCTGTATGTACATGAGCAAAGAAGAATGGCTGTGGGAGTATTGACACAGTACTTGGGATCATGGCAAAGACCTGTCGCCTACATGTCTAAGCAACTGGATGCAGTGGCCAGCGGACTTCCACCTTGTCTAAGAGCCGTAGCTGCAGCCGCCTTGCTAGTAGCTGAAGCCGATAAACTCACTCTGGGTCAAGAACTTTATGTACGAGTCCCACATGCAGTACAGACGTTGTTGGATTACAAGGGAAATCATTGGTTTAGTAATAGCCGTATGACCAAGTATCAAGCAATGTTGTGTGAAAACCCAAGAGTGCATTTAGAGACTGTAAACACCTTAAATCCAGCTACCCTTTTGCCACAACCTACTGAAAGTCAACATGATTGTTTGGAAGTAATGGATGAAGTATTTTCAAGTAGACCAGATCTTCGTGATTTTCCCATCCAGAACCCCGATGTTCAATATTACACCGACGGCAGTAGTTATGTGAAAGAAGGGATCCGCTATGCAGGATATGCAGTAACAACAATAGACAAGGTGATAGAAGCTCGGCCACTGGCGAAAGGAACATCAGCACAAAAGGCAGAATTGATAGCACTGACACGAGCCTTACAATTGGCTGAAGGTTTAAGAGTGAACATCTACACGGACTCCAAGTATGCGTTTTTAACCACTCATGCCCACGGAGCTTTGTATAAAGAAAGAGGACTATTGAATTCAGAAGGCAAAGAAATCAAGTATGCAGCTGAAATCCTACAACTATTGGAAGCAGTGTGGGAGCCGAAAGAAGTCGGTATCATACATTGTCGAGCGCATCTGAGAGGAGATGGTGATGTAACCAAAGGAAATCGGATGGCAGACAGTACAGCTAAGCGTGCCGCTGAATCGGGAAGACAGGAGTATGTGGGGCATATAGCTGCTCTTATACCAACTCCACTGTCTCAATGGACTCCAGTTTATACAGCTCAAGAAGAGGAGTGGTTAAAGACTGAACCTGGAAAGTATTTGGAGAACAAATGGTATCAGTTAGAAGATGGAAGAATAGTCATTCCAGCATCACTAGCGGTAGAAATTGTCAAAAACTACCACAACGGGACACATTCTGGGAGAGACAGCACAGAAGAATCTCTCAGAAAACATTTCTACATACCAAGATTGTCCAACTTAACTCAGGCCATTGTACGAAGATGTGTAACGTGTGCTAAAAATAATGCAAGGCAAGGACCAGTAAAGCCACCAGGAGTCCAGTTTATGGGGGGACTCCCCATGTCCGATTTACAAATTGACTATACAGTGATGCCTAAATCGGGTGGACATCGTTACCTGCTGGTAATTGTGTGTACCTATTCAGGCTGGGTAGAAGCATGTCCTACTCGTACAGAGAAAGCAGGAGAAGTTGTGAGATTCCTGCTACGAGAAATAATACCCCGATATGGACTACCCTGCTCTATAGGATCGGACAATGGTCCAGCTTTTGTTCACCAGTGCCTACAACAACTGACTCATATGCTTGGTATAAAGTGGAGGCTTCATACGGCATATAGACCCCAGAGTTCTGGTAAGGTAGAGAGAATGAATAGAACTATTAAGAATCAGTTGGCTAAAATGTGTCAGGAAACCCAACTTAAGTGGAACGTTCTCTTACCCATAGCTCTATTGCGAATCCGCAGTACACCTACCAGAAGGATGGGCCTCTCTCCTTTTGAAATTATGTATGGGCGACCACCTCCCGTACTTGGTAACTTAAGGGGGGATTTGAGTCAGTTGGGAGAAGGAATTACCCGGCAGCAGGTTGTAGAGTTGGGTAAGACTATGGAGGAGGTACAGAAATGGGTACAAGATAGATTACCTGTGAATATTTATCCCCCAGTTCATAGTTACCACCCAGGAGACCAAGTGTGGATTAAAGAGTGGAATAATGTACCGTTAGGGCCCAAGTGGAGAGGTCCTTATGTTGTTCTTTTGTCTACCCCTACAGCGATAAAAGTAGCCGAAGTGACTCCGTGGATACATCACTCCAGGGTTAAACCAGCAGCAGTCGATTCTTGGCAAGCTACAGCAGATCCAGAGAATCCCTGCAAGATCCGGTTAAAACGCACGACTCAGTCGGAGTGACGAGGAACTTTGTGGATTACAAATTTTATTGTTTCAGAGATTTGGTACGTGAGTGAGAAGGCCATAATAAAGCCTGTCCGCTCACCAACGTATAGTATATAAGCCAGGAAAGTCTCGAAGGGACCCCTGTGAAGACGAGCAGAACTCCATTCCCTGCAGCCCTTACATCCTGGAAGCTGAGGTGCCTTCGCACGGACGAAGACTGAGGATGACGACGAAAGATGTGTTCTTAATAATGTTTTTACATGTGTATTTTTATATTCAGGAAGGTAGAGGTACCGACACTCCTAGCTGTGAGGTATGCATTAAGACTACAAGAACAGGTAACCATATTTCCCAAACCCTAATTTGGCATTCACAATACGAGTGTAAAGGAGATGTATCAAGATGTAGATACCTAAATATAGAATATAGTGTGTGCCATTTAGGAGTAGGAGAACCTAAGTGCTTCAGTCCAGAGTATCAACCCCGTACAATTTGGTTGACTCTCAGGAATGGAGATCCTCAGGGGACCCTAATTAACAAGACGGTGTTAGAATCCGTACATTCTTCGGGTGTTCTGCTATTTGATGCGTGTAAGGCGATATCAAGTGGTAGAAAGCCGTGGAATGTATGTGGGGATCTTAGATGGGAGAGGACGTATGGGTCTAACGATAAATATATTTGTCCCAGTAGTAAAAATAAATATGTGAGTCCTAGATGCCCAAATAGAGATTATAACTTTTGCCCATATTGGTCTTGTGTGGGGTGGGCAACTTGGGGACAGACAGTAGACAAGGACATGATAGTGACTAAGTTGCCTACCAGCCCATATTGTAAGTCTATGGAATGCAATCCAGTCCATATACTTATAAATAACCCCGACAAGTTCTTAGATACCTATGGTAATTTATTTGGGTTTCAAATATATGGGACGGGTTTAGATCCTGGGACAGTATTGTTTATAGGGATAGAGACTGATACGGTATCCTCCCAAACTCATCAAGTATACCATTCCTTTTATGAAGAGATGAGCATAGATAATAAGATCCCCCATAATGCTAAAAACCTGTTCATTGATTTAGCCGAAAGTATTGCCGGTAGTCTTAATGTTACCAACTGCTATGTGTGTGGAGGTACTAACATGGGAGACCAATGGCCTTGGGAAGCAAAGGAGGTAATGTCCGGTTCTGAGGCAGTTGACCAATTAATATCTACACAAGCCGATTATCATATGAGTGTTAGAGGTAAATCTGAGTGGAGATTAAAGACCTCCATCATAGGTTATGTTTGCATAGCAAGGAAAGGAATGATGTATAATACTTCTGTAGGAGAATTAACTTGTCTAGGGCAAAAAGCTTATGATGATGATACAAAGAATACAACTTGGTGGTCGGCTTCAAATGTCTCAGAACCATCTAACCCGTTTGCTAGATACGCCAATTTAAAGGATGTGTGGTTTGACCTATCCATCACATCTACTTGGAGAGCCCCAGCAAATTTGTACTGGATCTGTGGTAAGAAAGCCTATTCGGAGTTGCCACAGGACTGGGAAGGGGCATGTGTGTTGGGTATGCTCAAACCATCCTTCTTCTTGTTACCTATTGAAACAGGTGAGACTTTAGGTGTTAAAGTGTATGATGTGAATCATAGGAAGAAAAGGGGACCCATAGAGATAGGCGCCTGGGAAGATAATGAATGGCCTCCCCAGCGTATTATAGATTATTATGGGCCAGCCACGTGGGCAGAAGATGGTACCTTTGGTTATAGAACCCCTATTTATATGCTCAACCGTATTATACGATTACAGGCGGTGGTTGAGATTATTACTAACGAGACATCACAAGCACTCAATCTTCTAGCGAAGCATAATACCAGGATGAGGACAGCAGTCTACCAAAATAGATTAGCCTTGGATTACCTTTTGGCAGTAGAGGGAGGTGTATGTGGGAAGTTTAACCTGAGCAATTGCTGTCTTCAAATAGATGACGAAGGGCAAGCAATAGCTGAGCTTACTAGCCATATGGTTAAACTAGCGCATGTGCCTACTCAGGTATGGAAAGGGTACAATCCAAGCAGTTGGTTTGGTAGCTGGTATGAGTGGTTTGGAGGGCTTAAGGCAGTGGTAGGTGGAGTCCTACTGATTTTAATGTTGTGTCTACTCCTGCCGTGTTTTATACCCTTAGTAGTTAGGTCTGTGCAAAGCCTGATAGAAAATATAGCAGAGAGGAAGGCTGCTGCACAGATAATGGCAATTTATAAATATAAGGCTCTAGATCAGGGAGAACCAATGCAGGAAGATGAGTGTTGAAGATTCACATCATAAGATAAGTCTGGTCTGGTTCAAGGTAACTTGCGGTGTATGCAAACTAAGGTTAAGTGATGCCTCAAGTAATTGTGAAATATCAAGAGGCATCAAAGGGGGGAATGTGGTGGAATCTCGGTAAAAAAATAAATTTAGTAGGCCGAGATTACCACGTGGCATGTGTACGTGCATATGCTGACGTATCGATCAGTTGGTTGCACGAGGCAAGATACGATCAGTAGTGTACGGAGCATGTGCAAGAATACAGGATGTAGTATTCCCCTCCTCCATTGTGCTGGACAGGCCATGCGGTCAAGCAGGAAGTTAATTCTTATTTGTATTGATTGGTCAAGAGAATGTGCGGGTGGAGCTTAATATGGGAGGAGTTATGTGCCTATATAAGGAGCCTGCACTATTGTCCGGGGCTCAGAACTTGCTGTATTTTGGTGACATTAGTCCCTCTGAGTCCCGATCGGTGATCCAATAAAGAATCTCTTCCTTCCTGAAGAAACCTGTGTCCATCTCTCTGTGCTTTGCTTCCGTCAGTTTCTCCGGTATCAGTACCAGACTGATGATGTAAATACCGGAACCAGGAAGCAACACCATGCCGATTGAAAAAGCCTACAGGATAGGTGAAACGCGTTTCGGAGGATCCAGACAGACATTTTATATGTATTTTTTATTTGTATTTTACTTGTATTTTTATTTGCATTCGAATTGCATTTAATTTTAATTACATTAAAAGCACTTTTTTGAGCATTTCGACTAAAAGTGGATCCAGCCTTTGGTGTTGCCCAGGTTCAAGAGGGGGTTGTCACCCTTTATTTGACGCAAACTTCTGAAACTCAGAGCCGGTTTGGAAGGCAAATTTTGAGCAAATTTTACAATATTCAAAATTGTGTTTTACACCTACAGATCTCACTTAGAGATCTTTTTTCTCCCTTTCTCCACCATATATATTGGAAGTGCGATCGGTGAGGAGATCCAGAAAAGAGGGGTGTATGTTACCCTATAACATACCAGCTGAGAAGTTTAGAGCCTGTTTCTAAAAAGGCTCGTTATCATGTGAGTGTGCCATTTATAGACATCCCTGATTTGTGGTCTAAACAACCCTGCACTATATATCTTCTATTTGTGTTTTTTCTATATATGTCCAACTCAGTTGAACCACCCAATCAATACCAATAGGGTGAGTCGACTTTATTCCAAATTAGCGCTGCACTAATATCGCACGGAGTGGAGACGATTTTTTCACTTTCTATCCTCTCTGTGTGTTCTGTTCTGCTTCCTAAATAGTGGGTGATTTTTGGAGCATCCACAAAGTGTTCAAGCTGCTACCATTTAAAATAATCACTAAATAAATAAGCGCCTGTAATTCACACATTTGTCTTTTCCGTGACCTGCATGTATGTCTGTATGTCTGTCAGTGTGTGTGTGTGTGTGTCTGTCAGTTTGTCTGTGTATCTGTATGTCTGTCTGTCAGTGTCTCTGTATGTATGTCAGTGTGTGTGTCTGTCAGTGTGTGTCTATGTGTCTGCCTGTGTGTGTATCTGTGTGTATGTGCCAGTGTGTGCGTGTGTATCTGTGTGTCTGTCAGTGTTTATATATCTGTATGTCTGTCAGTGTTTGTGTGTATCTGTTTTTTTATATGTAATTTTCCATTTCGGCCAGCACTAAGTCCTCTACATTTCTACATACTGGGTTAAGAGACACCTTTTATATGGTTATTCACTGAAGTGAATTCAAGGTAAATGTCAAATTTAAGGTCAAAATAGCCAAACTAGAAAAAAGCAATGCATTCAATTCTGGTCTTGAATTTGAAACTCTGTTTGAATTCTCACTCAAAAAATGTGTTACTTTGGCTCTCCCCAGAGACAGGGTTAAAAATTGAAAATTAGGGGCGGGGCCTGGACGCAGAGCTGAGCGGCCGCAAGTCAGAGCTGCTCTGGCTCTATGCGGCAAATTTTATCGACTTATAGCCACAAAACGACACCAAAACTAACTAAAGGGCGACTAACAAGGAGCTGCTGAAGCGGGCTACACGATGGCACCAAATTTATGGCACCAACCGCTGAAGACCCAGCGACACAGCCCGAGGCCTACCAACATGGCTGGCACGGGGGAGGCGGCCGCTCCCCCATTGCCCCTGACGGCTCACAAAGTAAGTCCGGGTCCAAGTTCCCCCCCCTATGGACCGGCGGGGGTTATCCCGGTCCCAGCCACCCACTACCTACAACCAAGCGATGGAGGAGATGCCCGGCGGCGACCGCCGCGCAGTCCAGCCGCGGAGAAAATGGCGGACTCCACGTGGGCCTCCAACGCACGGGACCCACTGGAACCACTCGAAATCCGACTAGATCGGCTGTTCGCAAACTTCTGGAGGAGGCTCGAGGGCAGACAGCAAGCCATGAACACGGCACCTGACTCACCTCAACCTCCCGATGCTCACCTCACCCAAACAGCTGGACGGCTCATAAAGACCCCCCCCTGAGCGTCGACGGATCCGGATGAAGCCTAAGACACACGGGCCATATAGGCAGAAAAACAAAGGCCGCCAACGAAAACCCCAAAGCAAGCCCCAGGGATCTATCTGCTATCCCTTAAAAGAACCCTGCCAAACTCAGATGCAGGGCCCCACACAAACCTGGGGCGGGGGGACCCCTCACCAACCGAGATCTCTAAGCTTTACCCCAGTGAAGGGAAGAAAGACCAGTGGACTCTGGGTTCGGGCTCCCATCACAACCTATAACTGGAGGGCTGCAGTACTACACAGCACCCAGGGAGGCTTGGAGCACTTTCTACACGCAGCGGGACATGTCACCCACAGAGGTACGGACCATCCTACACACACCATGTTCGCTCTGGAAAAGGATGATGAAAGGAATGGAACCAGGGACTTACCTACACTGGGTATCGGATGAAGCACTCATTACACCGCCGCACACTGGCCCTCTTAGCCTGGACTGTTCCTAGCCCACGCGGTAATGAAACACCCGGACTCAGAGATCTCAAGTGTATCCTATGCAAACTGCACTCCCATGCTAGCATTAATAGATATTTAATGTGATATATCTGACCACACTCGTACCCAGTGATTTCATAGCATAATGTTACTATGCTTTAGTCTGCAACCAAATGCCGTTCTGTTTTACAATATGTTCATGCTTATACTGTACATTTTATTTTTATCTCATCTAATCTTACTGTTCTTGTGTTAAAGCCTGTGTCTAATTCTTTGTCAGGCTTAGAATGTCTATTTCATATAAAGACTGCTTACCCATCCACTGACATACCCTGCGTAGGCATGCTCCATTTATTTAGCAGTGTGCAGTAATAGCCAGTTATCTTTTGCTAGCATGATGTAGTATGATTCTATTAGCTAATACGTATAGAAGACCCAATATGCTCTTGATATTGAGTAGCAATGCTTTGCCTGGCGATTTTCTTTATATTTGTAACTCATGTAAACAAGATGTACTCTGGTTAATTAAGAAGACGGCACTAACACCTTACTAGATCAGTCTGTTAATCTGAGCCAGAACTTCGTCTGCTCTACCCTACAACAGACGTGTTGATTGCACCACTGCAGCTACCATATAACAAAAACGGTGCAATGTTCATAAATAGCCACGACTTGCATATAACCTTACGTTTCACCTGCATTGCCGGGAGCTGAGGTCTTGTACTGCCCATTTTAGACATGCACAAGTACACCTAGCGCAACACTGATGACATAATGAGACCTTTACCTGCTCGTCAATTTCTTAGCCTATTCTAACTGCATCATGAAAACATCTGAACGTTCCTCAGTAGCTTAGCCCGAGTGGCTACGAATGATGACACAACATAAAACGAGCCGCACATAGCAGGGCAGCGCATAGTTGCAACGAAAGTAGCACATCTATAATCAGACTAGATAGTCGTACGATGACTAACACTTATTCTGCAATCACAGTAATGGTTTTCCCACTCATGTCTTACTGTTCCTCATGTTTTATTCTTACCTATGTTCACTTTAAATATAAAAACGTGCATATGCTACTGTATACCCCCATGTGAGAAATGTCTTTGTTGTAAGCGAGTGGACTGCCTTTGGGGTACCACAAGCTTCTCTGTTGAACCTATATGCACAAAAAATAAAGAATTAAAAAAAAAAAAAATGTTAATAAATCTTTCAATATGGTATTTGGCTATTTTCATCTGCATCCCTAAAATATTTTCTAAATTATCCAATCCTGCTATACTTTGTTCTGTTCTATATCAATCATCTTTTTTTTGTTTATTTAACTTGCATTTTAGATATAAGCAGAAGCATGCTTGCTTCTCAATATTTTTCAAGTTTAGGGAAACCAATACCTTTTGTTTTTCTATGTAAATATGAATTATTTCTATTTATCGTAGGTTTTTTATTTAACCATTCAAATTTTTTTTGGATCATTTTAAAGCAAGATTTAGGCAGATATCCCAGTATCAATGGAAAAAGATTGAGACGTTTAGACAGCATATATGCTCTTATGGTATTAATTCTTCCCATCCAAGATATAGCAGTCCTTTTATACAGTATGGTCAAGTGTTTCAGAGTTTTTGCCAATAGATCTTAGATCAATAGATCAATACTTCTCTACCATTTGATGGAATTTTTATTCCTAAATAATGTATCCTGTTATCTGATCATCGAAATGGAAATTGTGTTCTTAATTCCTGTTTTGGATTTCCTTTCATACCTAGAACTACTGCTCGGGATTTTCCTACATTTAATTTATAATTCTAAAGTTATTCATATTCTGCAATTTCTTTTAAAAGGGTTTGTGTCAATGTTTTAGCATTTGTTATAAGAATTCATATATCAGCTGCATAAAGTCATAATTTAAACTCACCCTATCATTCTTGTATGTTAACTTTTTTCCTAATTTTATTGGCAAGGTATTCCAGAGTTAATATATACAGTATGGGGAACAAGGGACAGCTCTGCCGGGTTGGAACTTAGAATAAAGAATAATAAAAAAAATAAATTATATATATATATATATATTTTTTTTTCAATTCTTTATTTTTTATGTACCAGTCAATACAGTGAATAACAGTGTAGAGTAAGACTACCAGGAGGCACTGCTCACGGGTAATAAGTGATTGCCCCGCAAGCTGAAGCTCCCAAGGTCAGAGAGAGAACGTACCAGGCTTGTGGCTTCTCTCACTGTGTTGTGGCGTATATGCCCTCTGCACAGCTTAAAACCATGGTCTCTCAGGTGATATGATGGTATGATTCTCAGCGCCTCGGTTCCCATCAGAAAGCCCACCTCTGACCATAAGAACTCGAACGGTGCGTACAGTTGGTGCTGGACAGTTGAACTTCCCTTGCAGGACTCAGGGCAGCACGCGTCATCTGCCATCTTGTGTGCGCCATATTGTCTTCGAGGCTGCCACACACCCTCAGCGGAATGAGGGTGCCTCCATGGGGTAGACCAGGATCACCCCCACCGGTCCAGAAAGGGGGGATAAGGCACCAAATAGCAGCATGGTCAGGAGCAGTGATTGGCCGCCTCTCCATCCCTCCAAGCGACCAGGCCACCAAGCCAGCTCTCTGTCCACGTGGACACCAAAAGGCATCAAACATGGTCAGGTACTTCCCCACTTGATTTATGAGTACAGAGAGGCTAGAAGAGGTGTTAGTGAGGAGTATAACTCTGTAATTCTTGCGATTTAGCAGCTTAAATGCAAGAGCTCATTCTGGATGTGTCCGGCCGGCATGGTCCTCAGGCCCTGCCCTCTCCATTATATATTTTGAGCCATCGGGATTACTAGTACCTGGCACTTAACATTGTATATCTCTTCACCAAACCTCATAGTCCATATTGTCTTTACTTAAGAAATCCCAGGTGACTATATCAAAGATTTTTCAGCATCTAATGACAGGGCTAGCATTGTATCCTCCCTTTTTGATACCTCCATTACAATGTTAATTATCTTCCTCACATTATCATCTGAGTATCTGCTTTGAATAAATAAAACCTGATATTTATTTATTGGACTGGGTAACATATTTTTATACATTTTGCCCATATTGCAGAATATATTTTCGTATCAGTATATATCAAAGATTTGGCCAATAATTTTTAATTTCAATTAGATCTTTACCTGGTTTGGGTATCAGGAAAATAGCTGTGCAAAACATTTCCTGGAAGAAAGTACCATCTTCTTTTATTTGTTCAAAGAGTTTAGTTAAATAAGGTGATAAGCTATTTGACATAATCTTAAAAAAATTGCCCGAAAACCCATCAGGTCTTGGAGACTTATTAATCTTTTTTTTATTTGAATTTGACAATTTTTATTTTCACAAAATAAAGTTGAGCGGGGGTGGGATACAGAAAGGAAGAGGGGAGGTACAGTGATTTACATGAAATGATCAGTGGGATACATGAATTTCTGTTGTTTTGGATTCGGCATATCATAAATCTAGCTACACAGACATTACGGTACATAACATATTATATAATAGTTGTAACCTGATAATTCTGATTACCACAAGATAAAGTTGAGGGGGTTTGGATACAGAAAGGAAGAGGGTAGTACAGTGATTAGCATGAAATGAGCAGTGGTATACATTAGTTTCTGTTGCCTTGGATTTAGCGTGTCGCATACCTAACTGTGCAGGCGATACAGTACATATCAGATCATATAGTAGTCGTAACTTGGCTTGGTGTCCTGGGCCTTTGGGGATGTACTATTGGGGACTCCCCTACAGGTATGGTATTAGTGAGCATAGTTGGTATCGAATTAGGCGTGAGGCGGGCCTGTTCTTCATCACGCGTGTATAATGTGTAGAGCGGGGTGTTAATTTTTAGGCTTGGGTGTTGTAGCGGGTTGTTGCCTGAAGCGTCTCTGTGTGGACGTTGTGTGAGCGTATTATCTGTGGTGATATGAGGTGCCTTCTCTTGGGGGAGTGTTTGGGCAGCGTTAGTTAAGTTGGCCCATTTGGTGCGGACTCTGGTTTGTGTTTGTCCCATAGGTTCCATGCTTCGACCCAGTAGGGTCTTCCTCGTTGCGTTTTTCTCGCCAGGAGCTCGTATGTTTTGGTATATTCAATTGCTGTTGTGCATTGGTTGAGTGTGTGGGGGGGGGGGCAGTTTGCTTCCATCGTCTGCTGATGGTGGCAAGGGCTGCTATGACAATATGGTATATTAAGTATCGTGTGTGTATGTGTGGTGTCTGTGGAAATAGTAGGAGCAGAAGTGTTTCTAGTGTGTTTGGTAGGCGCACTCCTGTACATTGTCTTTTTTATATTATGCTCATGCTGGTCTTACCTTTGTTGCTCTTATAGTTATTATAATAATAATGTATTAATCTGTTTCTTTAATCTATTTATTTCTAAGACCATATTATTGATATTATCTTATTTTGGCTATTCAAATCTTATATATAATTCTGGTAGATTAGTATATATATATTTGTTTACATATATAAGCTTCTCTGCTAATCAGATCGTCCCTTATTACATATTTAAATGCATTCCATAAACCACTATCGATATCCCTCTAGTTAAGGGACACTATAGTCACTATAATAACTACTGCTTATTGTATTTGTTCTGGCGACTATATTCAGTCCCTTCAGGTATTTTGCAGTAAACACTGTCTTTTCAGAGAAAATGCATTGTTTACATTACAGCCTAGGGACACCTCCAGTGGCCAGTCCTCAGATGGCTACTAGAAGTGCTTCCTTGACAGTCTCAGCCAATACTGCGTCCTTGACAGTCTCAGCCAAGGCAATGCTTGCCTATCGGAAAGCATTGTGATTGGTTAAGATCACCACTTCAAATGATGTCAGCCAAGGAAGCAGATCAGGGGCAGAGCCAGCAGCACCAGATTGGAATGAAGGTAAGATTTTACTATATTTAGGGGGGCAAGGAGGGGGCCAGGGGGCTAGATGGTGTTAACACTATAGGATCAGGAATAAATGCTTATGTTCCTGACCTTGTAGTGTTTCTTTAAGTTCTCTTAAAAAAATTGTTCCGTTATTTATATTAGATCTTTAACATATCTTTTATGCCCCAGTATATTTTCTTTAAGTCACCAAGTATGTCTATTCAGACTATAATTTCTTTTGAATTCACTGATGACCGGATTATGATCAGACCGTGTTATTTCTCTGATTTTTATATTATCAAATTTTTTAATTGCCTAATCATGAACAAAAAAAAAACTATCGATGTAAAAATATATTATTTACAAGGATTTAAAAAGAAGGCATAAAATTCTTTAATGTCTAGATTCATACATCATAAAGTTTGGTTTACCTATAAATTCTTGAAAATATCTTGCCAAGTCCAATTGATATGCTTCTACTTTACAACCCTGTGGCATCTTTTCATCCAACTTTGGTTCCACCAGACAGTTAAAATCTCCCGCTAGTATACATGTTCCCTGAATGAGGTCATGGAAATTGTCATGATTCCATTTAGAAAACGAATCTGTCCTCGGTTAGGTGCGTATATATTCAAAATAAACTATAATATATCATTCAATTTACACACAGTGAATACAAATCTCCCTTCAGTGTCAACTTGTTTAAATATCAATTCAGATTTCAGATTTGTTTTACTATCCAAAAAGCTACACTATAGGATTTTTTCAATATGAATCTTTTAGCATTCTCTCCCTTTCAGTGTGTCTCTTCAATTAGTGCAATTTCAATATTTTCCTTTACCAATAAAATCTATAAGGGTCACCCATTTTTGTGAAATATTTAATTCGTGTACATTTAAGGCTATTATTTTGTATTTCAGTATCGTCTTCTCTGAGATTTTCCAGACATTTCTTCTATCACCAAACCTTCCTACCAAATTTTCATCATCCATTTGCCCGACACACTGAGAAAAAAACACAACATAAAACATATGTAAACATACATAAGTAATGCAGGATTAATAACTGTACCCTTCCCTCTCATGCCTGAGTCTCTAACCCAAGGAAAACTATAAAAAATTCTTAAAGAGAATGAGAATGGGACATCCATGGCTTAAACTGTCTGTCTTTCCATTAAGGGCCTTACAGAGAGTAAGAAAGAGAAGAGAAAAAACGGCCATGTATTCTATTTCTAGTGTCTATTTAATTAATTTGTTTATTGTTGTTTATATTTATTTTACTTACACTCTGTTATAATTATTCTACTATGTTTCGTTTTAAGCTGTTACTATCTTCCCTATTATTTTAATGTATTACAAATTATATTTAAGTTGTGACTCACATTATCTAGATAGTGCAAATAAAAACAAATTATAATACCCCGTCCTTCCCCAAAATTATCCTTTTAAGTTTTTTTTGTATTCCTTTTATATATCTAAAAGTTTCATACCTAATATATATTATCTCTCTATCTTCCTCTGTGCTTTTTGTGAACAGTCCTATTATGAGTCATCACCGAGAACCTTGGTGCCATCCTCCGATATTCCACTCCAGCTGGCCGCAGTTGGTGTGTTACAAAGTTGAGAGACAGTCACCACTGTAGAGTCTAGCTTGTTAGGTCTTGATAAAAAAAATAAAGGTTGGATTCTTCAAAGAAATATGATATCTTGCCCAGTAACGCTGACATGATATGTCTCTAGTCGTGTGAGGATGAACAGTGGATATTAATGTCCCACACAGCAGAGGATGGTGTCCTGGGTGACATAAGCAGACGGTATATCCCATCAATAGTAAGGTTCTTGGCCAAGCTTGGAGGCAGAATTGATTCCACAAGGAGCTTTGGGAGCTCCTCCATAGTGATCACATCCAGACTTCTATTCCATTTCGATGGCAAGCTCCGCCCCCACGCAAAATTAATTTCAAGGATGTAATTAAAGATTTTGCAACACTATGGCCATGTGTCTTTAGACTCTGGGGCATTTGCATTTATTCCAGCTTTTCCTCAACCTTTAAAGTAAGGGCTCAATAGGGGGCCTTTCCTTGACCTTTAAGGGCCTAATAGGGACATTTCCTTGACTTTTAAAGGAAGGGATCAATATGGGCTTTTCTTTAATTCAATAAACATATTCCATGATAGAATATCATTTTATATCTTTAACAAATGATTACACTGAACGACTTTTATTTACTTCAAATTAACAAATATTTTAAATGTCTTCTAACATGAAGAATTTCTAGCTATTCATGTTAATGGGGAGGCTTGGAAAAGGTAGGATAATGTAGGGTCCAGCCTAAAAAGAGTGTGTCTCAATTAAATGGAAGGTTTAACATTTTGGTCCAAAATATTAAAGGGCCTGTTATCAGGGGAAGGTTGGACATGAAGCGGGCAGCTGATCAACGGTTTATTAAGGGGCAAGACGTTTCTTGATGACAGCTCTATATGTCATACTTGATGACTCATAACTAAGAGACATAACATCATTATAGGCAAGAGCACTGTAGCCTAACATATTATTTCTTGGTTAACGCCTGTCTAAAGTATCATTCTTCTTATATCCGCCTTAGGAAAATGACATAATGTCAACTGGAACTTAGAAATATAGCTCGATTATGTCATGATGTCCAGTGTCTCTCTCAAACTTAAAGCACAACTTTTACCTCAAAACTATCTTTTAATATAAAAATCTGTTCATCAAGTTTTGAAAGAAAATATACTTCGTTTTTAAAAAATAAAATATTTGCAAAAAACAAACAAACATATCAAACCTACCTTTAGTATATCACAGAAACCTTCAGCCACATATTCTGATCAGTCACAACATTAAAACCACTGCAGGTGACATGAATAGCATTGATTATATTGTTTCAATGACAACTGTCAAGGGTTGAGATATATTACACAGCAAGTGAACAGTCAGTTCTTAAACATGTGTTGGAAAAAGGGGAAATAAGAAGCAAAGTGACTTTGAAAAGAGCCAAATACTGATGGCTAGATGACTGCTTTAGAGCAACTCCAAAAATGCAAGTCTTGTAGCATGGTCCTGCTATGCAGTAGTTTGTACCTACAAAAAGTGGTGCAAGGAAGGACAACCAGTGAACCAATGTCAGGGTCATGGTCGCCCAACGTTCATTGATGCATGTGAGGAGCGAAGGCTAGGCGGTCTGGTGTGGTCACACAGAAGAGCTACTGCAGCTCAAATTGCATAAAAACATCATGCTGGCCATGAAAGAAAGATGTCAGAATTGTATTCAGGAATGGTCTGATGAATATGATAAAGAGTTCAAGGTGTTGCCTTAGCCTTTTGTCTGTGTACTGTTCCCATAATCTATATTTTTAATATATATATATATATTTTGGTCTCTACAGCAATAAGAATGCATGTTCTCGATGTGCCTCCCATTCCTTTATTTTCTAGTTAAAGGAACAGCTTGCGGAAGTGTGTGAAGAACATGTCTTCTTTATTTTTCATGATACAACCCCTGACTGCAATTTAGACAACTTTTCCTGTTACTTCCTGATAGTTTAGCTCAGTGGAGAGTCAGCAATTGCTCAGAGTACCTGCCTTGCGAAAGATTTTTCACTGAGCACCATTGTTAAGTCTGGCCTAGGCAAGTAGGTGAGAGCAAGCAAAGGCTGTAGACAACAGATCTTGTCTTGCTGTTTTTTGATATACCCCGAATGAAAAAAAATAAATCATAATTAAATGCATGCATGTTTTATTGGGGGTATAGCAGTGATTTATATTTTATTTGTTATTTGTGCAGGAGAGTCCCTTTAAATTTGTGAATCAGAAAAGTGATGTGCGAAAAAGATATGTTGGTGCATAAGAAGGAAGTCAACCAGGAAGATAGCATGTGTTCCTAATCTAAGCAAGATAAGTAAAATATTTCTTTCTACTTCACTTTTAGGTTCCTACTTCACTGTTATCTAACTATTTATTTTTAGAGGTAAAAGGTTCAGGAGTTCCATGGACCGTTGTGGTAGTTCCTTATTTTTATGGTAGGGATCATATGAGGAGGGAGACATAGTTATGTTTTTCTGAGAGATCATCACAAACTGTTATGGAGTTAACAACTGCAGGAATCTGGTATCAATAATGGGACAGTTATTTTTTGGAAAATCAGGGGATACCAGATTCTGTAAGTTAACATAGCCAAAAGAGAAGGAGAAAAGAGATGTAATTTTGGTGAACTAGGTTTAGTTAATATAACAGCATATTCTCTTGTAAACAGACAAATGGGTTCAGATATTTCAAATGTCTTTATATGGGATTCAATCTTTTTGACAGAATTTTTGTACAGATTTTAAAGTGAGCCTGTCACCAGTTTTGGAAGTTTGCCTCTGTGATTTGTCCTGCTTAGGGACACTTCCCCAAATAGAACAAAGCTCCTCTGTAACGCCAACAAACTAGCTTTATAGCCAGCCTGCTGGAGTCTGAACAGAGTGACGTTCTAATACTCTCCAGCCAGCGCTAGACTCATCAGATAAGGCGTTTCTATTGGAACCATAGCGCATGTAATGTGGTTGAGGTGTGGAGAACAGACAACCCATGGAAGGCTTTTCTGCTCTCCCTTGTAAAGTCTATGCCTAAGAATTGAGACAGACCTATTTTTTAAATAGGGTTTTCTCCCAAACTATACATGTTCTAGCAAAACTGCTAGCACAATGTAGAGATAAAAAAAGAGCAGAACTTCTATATAACATGACAGACAGGGCCGGACTGGGAAGAAAATTAGGCCCGGGCATTTTTCAATCAGAGCGGCCCCCTAAGAAGGGGGCGGGGCCAGAGAGGGTGTGTTTTGTCATCACTAATGACAAGCACGCCCCCTCTCAAAGTGATCATGTTGGTTCAATGCGCAGAGCCCCGCTGAAGAGCTCTGGCATTAGAAAAAGGCCCTGAATTTGTTCTGCGCAGCGCAAGCAAATTTAATAACATGTTTGCGCTGTGTTTGCTTTTAAATTGTCTCTGGTGTCTCCACAAGTGGGATACACGAGGACAAAAGGGCCAGGAAAGTGTATGGTGCATGTGTTTGGAGCCTGCTTGTAGTATTGCGTGTGTGTAGAGTGTGGTGTGGTATTGTGTAAATAGGTCAATTACATTTGTGTTTGTGGTGTAATATGTGTGGCTAAGGGCTGTAGAGAGTGTGTGTATAGGGGGCATAGTGTTATAGGGGATGTAGCGAGTATGTGCATACGGGCTGTAGTGTGTGTGTATAGGTGACGTAGTGTGTGTAGGGGTTGTAGAGAGGGTGTGTTTAGAGAATGTTGTATGTGTTTGCTGACCAGGAATGTAGTGTGTTTGTAGGTGGTGCAGTGTGTGTGTGTGTGTAGGAGATCTAGTGTGTAAAGGACCCAGAGTGTGTATAGGAGATTGTGTGTGTGTGTGTGTGTGTGTGTGTGTAGAGGATTAAGAGTGCATATAGGGTAAGGGATCTAGCATTTATCTTGAGCGTAATGTGTGTAGTGGTGCAGTGTGAGGGGTGCTGAAGTGTGTGTGTGTGTGTAAATATATATATATATATATATATTTGGATGTATTGTATGTGTGAGGGGCACAGTGTGTGTGTGTATGTAAGAGGGGTGCTGTGTGTGAGGGTGTTTGTATCTGCCGTCACATTCTAGGTTTCTAATTTTCTTTGTTAACTCACTGAGGGTTATTTTATATATTTTATATATATATATATATATATATGTATATATATATGTGTGTGTGTGTGTGTGCGAGTGTGCTGTGTGTGTGAGCGAGGGTGCTGTCTGTCTGAGGGTGCTGTGTGTGAGTGAGGGTGCTGTGTGTGTCTGAAGGTGCTGTGTGCTGTGTGTCTGAGGGTGCTGTGTGTCTCTGGGGGTGTGCTGTGTGTGTCTGGGTACGCTGTGTGTCTGGGGGTGCGCTGTGTGTCTGGGAGTGCTGTGTGTTTTTGGGTGCTGTGTGTGTGTCTGGGTGCTGTGTGTCTGGGGGTGCGCTGTGTGTCTGGGGGTGCGCTGTGTGTCTGGGTGCTGTGTGTGTCTTGGAGTGTTGTGTGTGTCTGGGAGTGCTGTGTGTGTGTGGGGGTGCTGTGTGTGTGTCTGGGAGTGCTGTGTGTGTCTGGGGGTGCTGTGTGTGTGTCTGGGGTGCTGTGTGTGTCTGGGTGCTGTGTGTGTGAGGGGGCTGTTAGTGTGAGTGTATTTTGTATTTAAATTTAAATATTTTTTTTTTATTAATAATAAAAAATAAAAAGTTATATCCCTCCCTTCTTACCTTTAGCCTGGAGGGGGTGGGAAGCCGGGTTTCCATGGGGGGGTGCCGTGGTGCCATGGAGGGTGCTGCCTGATCCCTGGTGGTCCAGTGGAGGTGGGGCAGATTGCTTAATATCCCCCCTCCCTTCTTACATTATGCCTGGGAGGGGGGATCCTTTCTGCAGCTACCATCCCTGGTGGTCCTAGTGGTGAGAGTGACCGCGGTAACCGCGGCAACGCTCAGACCTCGCGAGAGGACCCGGCGGAGCTGCTGGCTAGAGCTCCGCCGGTGTTCTCTCCTCCTGCCTCCCTCCATCCTCAGCACCGGCCGCCTGTAACAGTGCCTGTGGGCCGGTGAGGGAGATCTTTGATCTTTGATCTTTGATCTCCCACACTAACAGACACAGACACACACACACTAACAGACACAAACACTAACAGACACACACACTAACAGACACACACACACACTAACAGACACACACACACTAACAGACACAAACACTGACACACACTAACAGACACACACACTAACAGACACAGACACACACTCACCCACCCACATTAACCCTTTTTTTTTTAATTTATTTTTATTTTTTTAAACACATTTTTTTTTTATTTATTTTTAACACATTTTTTTTAAAAAAAATTTTAACACGTTTTTTTAAAATTTATTTCTAACACTTTTTTTTTAAATTAATTTTTAACACATTTTTTTTTTTAATTTAACCCCCCCCCCCCCCCAGCCTCCTTACCTTTGGGAATGCTGGGGAGGGGGGTGTCTCTTCCTCCCTGGTGGTCCAGTGGCTGCTGGGTGATCGGGCGGCACTGCCTGGCGGGCGGCCGGCCGGCCGGCGAGGGAGCACCAGCTCCCTCGCCAGCCTCAGAGTGAGGCTGGGAGCCGGAATATGACGTCATATTCCGGCTCCGCCTCCCAGCCTCACTCTGCGGCTGGCGAGGGAGCTGAGCAGACAGCTCAGGGGAAGTGCTCCCTCGCCGGCCGGCCGCCCGCCAGGCAGTGCCGCCCGATCGCCCAGCAGCCTGCCGGCATGTCTGTTAGCCGCAAGGCTAACAAGACATTTGCCTTGGGCATTTGGGGGCGGCTTTTTTTGCCGCCCCCTGGAAAATGCCGCCCAAGGCAAATGCCTTGTTTGCCTCGCGGCTAATACGCCCCTGGATACAGGGAGGGGAGGGTGGGAGAAATGGAGGGTATGGGATACAGGGAGGGGAGGGGGGAGAAATGGAGGGTATGGGACACCTGGAGGGGAGGGGGGAGAGAGGGAGAAATGGTACTCAGGGAGGGGATGGGGAGAGAGGGAACAATGAGACACAGGGAGGGGAGGGGGAGAGAGGGAACTATGGGACACAGGTAGGAGAGGAGGGAGAGGAAGAACAACGGGACACAGTGAGGGGAGGGGGGAGTGAGGGAACAATGGGACACATGGAGGGGAGAGAGGGAGGGTATGGGATACAGGAAGGGGAGAGAGATGGAGGGTATGGGACACCTGGAGGGGAGGGGGAGCGAGGGAGAAATGGGACACAGGGAGGGGAGGGTGGAGATAGGGAACAATGGGACACATGGAAGGGAGAGAGGGAGGGTATGGGACACAGGGAGGGGAGGGGGGAAATGGAGGGCATGGAACACAGGCGGGGGAGTGATGGAGGGTATGGGGCATCTGCAGGGATGGGGGGAGAGAGGGAGAAATTGGACACAGGGAGGGGAGGGAGGAGAGAATGAACAATGAGACACATGGAGAGGAGAGAGGGAGGTTATGGGACACGGGGAGGGGGGAGAGACGTAGGAATGAGACACAGGGAGGGAAGGGGGAATAGATGAAGGTTATCGGACCCAGGGAGGGGAGGAGGGAGAGATGGGGGTATGGGACACAGGGAGTGGAGGGGGAGACAGGGAACAATGGGACACATGGAGGTGAGGGGGAGAGAGGGAGGGTATGGGACACATCAAAGGGATTGGAGAAGGGAGAGAGGGTATGGGATACATGGAAGGCAGGGGAGAGAGGGCAGAATGGGATACATGAAGGGAGGAGAGAGGGAGGGTATGGGACACAGGAAGGGGAGAAGGAGAAATGGGAAACATGGAAGGTCTGGGAGGGAGGAGGGTATGAGAAACAGAGGGGCTAAGGGGAGAGGGATGGGACACATAGAGGGGCTGGAGGAGGAGGAGGAGCCTATGGGGTACATGGAGGAGCTGTGGGGCAGAGGGAATGAGGCACATGGGGGACCTGGGTGCGGGAATGAGACATCAAAGGGGGGGTGAGACATATGGGAGGGAGGCCCCAGGGCAATTTTCGCACCGGGGGCCCAGTGGATTCTAGTTACGTCTCTGCGTGTTTATTGAAGTGTATTGTATTTATTTTTTCTTTTAATACTGTACTGCAGAATCTCAGAGGACATTTACTTTGCTACAGGTTAATTACTTTATATTTGTATTTTGCAATACTACTATCTATATCTCCAGGAAGCATTGTATGTTCCCCTGTGGTGAACCTGCATGCTCTGTTTTGTTTTGTCTTTTTGATTATCTAGGGTTATGCCCTGGAGTCTCTCTTTGGTGCCTAGGAGAATTAGGAACACTCGGACACATTTCACTTAGAATTGTGTCTATAGTTGTTTCCCTTTGGTATCTAGTGTTATGAAATAGTCTTGGAATAGTCCTGCGATGTATGTAAGGATTTCCAGAGTCTGACCATTGGGTACTTTGATTTTTATCTATATGCTAATGTGCAAGTCGATGTTTTGCTCTATGGGCCAAGTGCGTGTCAATGCTTTATTTGACTTTTCATAAAATAATTGCTTCATCCATTCTTTGGCCAAGTTTTATTGTTTTTCTTTTCATCTTTGACAATGATATTTTAAGGGATAATGGACATAACTAATATATATAGTGCTCTAATATCCCAACAGATCGTCATAAATTCTTAAAGATTAAAGTGTTTCTTTCACCCCAAACTTACCTTTCTCATATTGTTTCCTCTTCTCTTCCTCTTTCAGAATCGGTTCTTCTTTTCTTTATTTCAGATCTATAAGACAAAGTAGGGACTACTTTCATACTGGCAATCTTGACAAAGTGTGGAGATTAAGACAAGCTTCACCCTATGTTGGCTTAACAGAGGAAGTGAAGCTTGACTTAAGCTCCACCCTTTTGTCACATTTTTCATTACTTAATAAAGTGTGAGTTGTCAGGGATTCAAAGTGAATTTCCAATTTTAGACCTCAAGAACCAAACTGAAAACCTATCTGAGTTGTAGAATTTTCAATACTTTTTTTGGCCAAACGTGAATAATGGTGGCTGGTGAATAAATCCCTCTTCTGTATATAATGCAAATATATGTACTAATACCCACTCTCTATTGCAGATAAGAATTGTTCCAATGAGGTATATGTCTGACATCTAGGCTAAAATTCAAGATATAATGCATGTTTCTAAAAATTCTGTGTTTTGTTTTTTAAATATATTAAAACTCTAAATAATATACTTATATTATTATGTTATATTCAAAACTCAAACCATTTAATATTCTCAAAGCAGAATACAATGTTATAGTTGATAGCCAAAGGCAAATGGGTATTGTTACACAAATTCACTATGACATCTTGAAAGATCAATGCACGTTTTATGTGCTAGAGTGAATTATCAAGATTGAAAATTTTAAAGATCGGATACAGTCTGTCCTAGTGAATGAAAACATGCACGCTGTTAAGATAGAGGTCATTTGAAGGGCATTCTCAACGATTTAAAAAAAAAAGGAAAGTAGAACAATATCACTATTACACAACAGTAAGTCCCGGATGTAACAGAAGTGGTGAATGACGAGGACATAAAGAAATTGTTATAGTCACATAGTTACAAATAAAGACTAAGTATGGGTTAAAAATATGAATACATTGTGTATTTTAAACTAAATTGATTGACATTGTATGTGATATTTTAAAGGCGATATACATGACCTGGAAAATGTTTTCAACTGTGAAATGTGCGCGTTAAATCTGCTGATGGCGTAAAACCATGGAACACAGCAGGATTTGCGTCTGTTATGTAGCTTGACTGACCTGTGATAAATGAGATATAAATAATGCTGACAAATGAAAGTTATTCGACATCGGGCATAAAGATAAACACAGTCACAGGAATGAATGTGACTGGGTGAGTACTTTGTAAAGCCTGGTATATAATACTATCCAAAAATGTCTAGACCGTTACATGTGCCAATTTAATTTAACCCTGTCTTTGACTTGAAGAATGTAAAGTTCAGATGTCGGAGGCAAAATTAACACAATATTAATATCAAATAACACGAATAGAAATAACATCATTAAAATTATATTCAGTACATTGTGCTGGTTAAAATAAAAAATATTGATTTAAATCTATGATTTCATCTACTGAAATATATATTTAGCAGCAATGATTAAAGCTTACACCAAATCTTGGAGAAACACAAAAAGCGGGGAAGAGATGTCAGGAAAAACTTTTCCGGTAGAGAATCGATGGAAATAAGCCAGGCATGTCAATGTTGGAGACAGAAAACAATAGGTTGTTTCAAGAGATAAACTGATGGCATCACAACTTTCTAAAAATGCAGCGTGTTGCTATGGAATATTATGTATTAGCATGCAATCTAGAATGTGTACATTTATGGTTTTCCTATTAATCATTCATTAGCATTTTTATTCAGAAGTTAATTCACGCTAGAGTAATTTGATAGCTAAAATTAAACATTCAAGCTGAAGTAGCTCAGCAGGAAATATTTTAATGTGTATGTTATTTTGATCAACAATTCTAAATTTGTCATTTAGTGCACCTTAAAGTCATATTTTGACATATTAATTTATTATTTATTTATAAAATATTTTACCAGGAAGGATACATTGAGATTTCTTTCGTTTTCAAGTATGTCCTGGGTCCACAAAACATTACATTGTTACAATAGAGTACAATATTACAAAAAAATATATACACTATACAAACAATATATATATATATATATATATATATAAATGTAACACATAATAAATATAGTCAACCATGGCTATATGAAACATATAAAACAATAAGTGTTTTTTTAATCTCTCGAGTACATAACTTGCAACAATCTCGGTTTCATAGCCCCAGAAAGCACCTCTAGTAGCCATCTGAGGAGTGGCCAGTGGAGGTATCTCTAGGCTGTAATGTAAACACTGCATTTTTAGGGAATGATTCTACTCACCAGAATAACTACATTAGTATCCCTTTAAATTTTAGACTTGCTAACTTTGGGTGGCAGATGGATGCCTCCATTATGTAGTTAGAGTCACAGACAACCTGCTCACCAAAAAGGGTGGAGGGGCACATCATCTCAATGCCCATGCACGCCGGGTGAAAAAGCCCCCCGACAGAGAAGCCACTCAGGGCAGCTTACACAGGGAGCACAGCTGATGCGGTTGCACATCGTTTTAATGCAAAAAACAAGAATGCATCATGAGTGCAATTCCTGCACTTCCCCCTCTTCCAGATAATAGGAATAACTGAGGTAAAAAGCATGGAATGACTTTGCAAGTCTGCAATTTAAATAATGTGTCCTGGCTTGACTGTGGTCTCAAGTAAATAAACTTGAAGGAACCTTCCAAGCACCATAGCCAATTCAGCTTTCTGTGGTGGTTATGGTCCAGTAGTGCCCTGGTGTCCTCCCACTTTGACAACTTAACTGGATCACTGGGTCGGAGAAATTGGTTTTCACAGAATTGTGCTTATTGTTTGAGAGAACCCAGGTGGCTGTCTCAGTCTATCACCGTGGCCCTGCATGATACTACTTAGCTCAGTGGAGCTAACCCGATTCTCCTGCAAAGAAAATAAAAATACAAAAAACATCACCTTTTAGGATTTTATTTTGTGCTGCTGTTAAAATAGGCATTTTAATCTATATATGATTAAATGCCAATTTGTAAAAAAAAAAAAAAAAAAAGGTATTTTTCAGTTTAGCTATTTCTACTTAATATGTCATCTCTTCACAATTCCTAGTTTAGTAAATATATCCATTTATGGTGTAGAATACGGGAAGTATCAGCTTAACTGAGGAAGCAAACACTGCCTTTTCTCCAACAAAACCATGTTTTACCATACACCAAATTGTAGTCAATTAATAAATCACAAACTTACTTTTGGCAAAAATAACTGATCTTAAATTCAGCTATAATCACGGCTGGGCCATTTTTTGCCTACATTTTGCAGTTTTGTTCTCAGTTCCTTACAATTTGGTGTCTAGTAAATACATTCCAAAATGTACCTCTCAGATTAGGTTTCACAATTTATATTCCATTTCTTTCATTTCTTTAATGTCTCACCCTTCGGAGTGTTCAACAATTTATACCCAAGTGAATGTTTAATCTAACCTTATTATTTACTATTTCCAAGCGTCTGGAGTGAACCATGATATTTACACCGTCGTTATACTTGTTATATAATTACCAGTTGCCACCCACCTGCAGACAGTATTTATTTATTACGCACTGTGCTTCTTTCATATGATTTCAGTGTCTACAAGCTAGCATGCTGTACCTGCTTATTTAATGGGCGCAGTTGAATTTGTTGTTTGTAAAATCACTAAGGGGTTTATGTGCTAAACAATGAGTTGTCATGAGTCGCTAGTAGACTTAAAAAAAATTACCAAACTTAGCAATGTAGGTAGAAATTTTCAACTTTTTTGAATTTGAAATATTTTTCCGGTTTGGATATTACGGTTTAGATTTTGTTACTTTATTGTAATTTGGCTGCTACAAATATTTTCATAAGTACACTTTAAATAAAATCTCTTAAAATAATACTTATCTTTCCCAACCTTTCTAGTGCACCGAAAAATTCTGGACGCTCCCACTGAATGAACGGTAGTATGCGTTTTATTCAATATTAAACATTGTTACATTAATTACAGTGTATTTAGCTACCACCAATCTGGGACAGACTCACCTGCTGAGGCATCAGCAAAGAAAGAGGACTATGGTATGGGGTCTCTGTTAGATACTCCATGCCTGTCTCTGATTGATTGATTGATTGGTTGTTTGTTTCTTATTGAAATGTGTTATAAATGGGTAAACAAATATGGAGCCTCCTGTCTATTTAAAATTACGCACAACACATCATGGGATGACTAAAAGTCATTTTTACAAGGACGATGTTCAGTAAGTATTGCAGTAAGTCATCTTTCATGCTAGTTTCTTGGTTCTTTCTGTATTTCAGTCTACTGATGAATTTCTGTGTTAATATGGTGCTAAGAAAATACACATTACAGTGTTTATTGTGCACACACACAATACAGTTCTATGCCTGGCTCAAAGCACTATACACTTTGCCAGCTGGGGAACAGTGCTGTAAGCATGCACACTCACAGCAAAGCTCCTGCAAGTTAAGACTGACATGAATGGTGTCAGAGTGCCTACAAGAGCTGTCTAATTGCTAGGCTCAATGGTGGTGCAGGACAGTGCTCCTCGACCCTCTCCTCAAGGCACATCTAACTGTCCAGGATTTAGGATTTACCTGGGTGTTTAACCCCTTAACACCGCAGCCAAATGTACAAGTTGTGAACGAAACAAAATGTAAACAAAACCTGGCATTTGCGCTATATGTCTGTCAAACCGTAATTCACCTCTTTCATATTAAATGCACGCCCCCTTATTATATATAATTTTATTCAGGGGAAACAGGGCTTTCATTTAATATCAAATATTTAGCTATGAAACATAATTTAATATGAAAAACATGGGAGAAAATAAGATTTTTTTTTATTTTTTTAGTTCTACATGACATTTTAACTGTCAATGTCATAATACTGTTTGCTTTTACTGCAATAAAATACACATATTTGTATTCAGTAAAGTCTCACGTGTAAAACAGTACCCCCTATGTACAGGTTTTATGGTGTTTTGGGAAGTTACAGGGTCAAATATAGCGTGTTACATTTGAAATTGAAATTTGTCAGATTGGTTACGTTGCCTTTGAGACTGTATAGTAGCCCAGGAAATAAATTTACACCCATAATGGCATACCATTTGCAATAGTAGACGACCCAAGGTATTGCAAATGGGGTATGTCCAGTCTTTTTTAGTAGCCATTTGGTCACAAACACTGGCCAAAGTTAGCGTTAGTATTTGTTTGTGTGTGAAAAATGCAAAAAACGCCAATTTTGGCCAGTGTTTGTGACTAAGTGGCTACTAAAAAAGACTGGACATACCCCATTTGCAATACCTTGGGTTGTCTACTATTGCAAATAGTATGTCATCATAGGGGTAATCTTCATTCTTGGGCTACCATAGGGTCATAAAGGCAACGTAAGCAATCTGGCGAATTTTAATGTGAAAAAAATGAAACACAAGCCTTATATTTGACGCTGTAATTTTTGAAAACACCATAAAACCTGTACATGAGGGGTACTGTTGTACTCGGGGGACTTCGCTGAACACAAATATTTGTGTTTCAAAACAGTAAAAAGTATTGCAGCAGTAATATCGTCCGTGTAAGTGCTGTTTGTGCGTGAAAAATGCAAAAAACGTCACTTTTACTGGCGATATCATCGTTGTAATACATTTTATTTGTGTTCAGCGAATATTTGTGTTCAGCGAAGTCTCCCGTGTAGTGTAGCTATTAAAAAAAAAAAAGTATGATTACAGCCAACGTTATGTCTCCTCCTACACAAACAGAAGAGCAACAATCTGCATTTTCTGGAAGCCAGGTGTAGCAGAATTACACGATAATAAAATGTACCTGCTATGTATAGACAGGCGTACACAATGCTGAAAAAAACACACTACGATCATTCTAGAGGAAGCACTAGCACTCACAGTCACTAAGCATGTGTTATTTGGAATGTGCAGAATGAGTATTTCATAAAGATAAAATCTGTGTTGGAATTTCATGTAAATATAGTTAATATATTTATTGCATTTGTTAGGAGTTGATTACACTGTTTATGCATTTGCACAGAGACACCCTTATTATTATTGATACATGTTCACAAAAGATATACTGAGATAAAGTAGGGACTACATTGTCTCCGTATATCTCCCACACCTGACTCTGCTTGACACTGGGTGGAGCTACTGCCGTCAAGCAGTGTAATTTCCCTCAGCCGTCACCAGTGATGGCTTATGGGAAATTAGATCTATCTATGGAGGAGCCATGGTTTTGCTGGATTCTCCATACACCTCAGTGCCTGAAGTTCCAGGAGCAGAAGAGGACTGGCGACACTCACAAGCGACAGGTTCAAGCAAGTAAAACTCACCTTTGTATGCGCCCCCGGGCACCGGACCCCCAACGGTGATGTCATGTCAGGGTTTTTTGCTAATTAAGTAAAATGCCCAGATGTTGACATTTCTGCTTTAAATGTACACTTATCTTACACAACATTTTACCAGCAACAGGTGAAATGAATAACATTGATCATATATTTTCAAAGGCACCTGTCAATGGGTGGTAAATATTAGGCAGTAAGTGAACAGTCAATTCTTGAATTTCATTTGTTGAGTGGCTTTGACAAGGGCTAAATAGTGATGGCTAGACGACTGGGTGAGAGCAACTCCAAAGTTTTGTGGGGTGTTCCTGGTATGCAGTGTTTAGTACCTACCAAAAGTGGTGCAAAGAAGGACAAAAGGTGAACCGGCATCAGCATCATGGGCATCTAAGGTTCATTGATGCTCATGGGGAGCGAAGACGAGTCCGTCCAATCACACAGAAGAATTAGTGGAGCTCAGATTGCTGAAAAGCAATGGGGACATGAGAGTCAGAACTGGATCATGGAGCAATGAAAGAAGGTTGCCTGGCCTGATGAATCACATTTTCTTTTAGATCAGGGGGATGGTCAAGTGATGTGTATCATTTACCTGAGGAAAAGATGGCAGCAGGATGCACTATGGGAAAAAGGCATGCTGACAGAGGCAGTGTTATGCTCCTGGCAATATTCTGCTGGGAACCATTGGGCCTTGGCATTCATGTGGATGCTACTTTGACACATACCACCTACCTACCACTCCTTCATGACAATGGTGTTCCCTGATGGAAGTGGTCTCTTTCATCAGGATAATGTACCCTGTCCTACTGCAAAAAATGTTTAGGAATGGTTTGAGGGACATGACAAAGAGTTAAAGGCATTGCCTTGGCTTCCAAATTTCCCAGATCTCAATCCGATTGAGCATCTGTGGGATGTGCTAGAACAACAAATTCGATCCATGGAGGTTCCACCTTGCAGCTTGCAGGACTTAAAGTATGTGCTGTCAATCAGAGGCGGCTCTTTAATTAGGCGGTTTAGGCGGCCGCCTAAGGCCTCGCGCTGGCGGGGGCCCCGCGGCCGCCTAAACCGCCTATTGACAGAGTTTGTCAGGTCCTCGGTCACTGACCGAGGACCTGACACCAGGAGGGGGCCCGGCGGCTTGCCCGGTATGCCACCGGGTGCGAGGCCCCTCCTGGCTGCCCGGCCACCATCGCAGACACTGGTCTGCAGCTCCGCAGTGTGCAGAGCTGCAGACCATGTGACTCGCGAGAATTGGCCAATCAGAGCGTTGCCGCGGGTTACCACGGCAACGCTCTGAAATCTCGCGAGACTACACGGTCTGCAGCTCTGTGGAGCTGCAGACTGGGAGCAGTGGCCACCGGACCACCAGGGAGCCCACTGGACCACCAGGGAAAGGTAAGCTCTCCCTCCCCATCACCCCCCACCACCCTCACCCCCCACCACCACCCTCAGCCTCACCCCCCACCACCCTCAGCCTCACCATCACCCCCCTCAGCCTCAACCCCCACCACCCTCACCATCACCCCCCACCACCCTCACCATCACCACCCTCAGCCTCACCATCACCCCCCACCCCCCACCCCCTCAGCCTCACCCCCCACCACCCTCACCATCACCCCCCTCAGTCTCACCACCCTCACCCCCCACCACCCTCACCATCACCACCCTCAGCCTCACCATCACCCCCACCCCCCTCAGCCTCACCATCACCCCCACCCCCCTCAGCCTCACCATCACCCCCCACCCCCCTCAGCCTCACCCCCCACCACCCTCACCATCACCCCCCACCACCCTCACCATCACCACCCTCAGCCTCACCATCACCCCCACCCCCCTCAGCCTCACCATCACCCCCCTCAGCCTCACCCCCACCACCCTCACCATCACCCCCACCACCCTCAGCATCACCCCCCACCACCCTCAGCATCACCCCCCACCACCCTCAGCCTCACCATCACCCCCACACCATCACCCCTCATCACCCTCAGCCTCACCATCACCCCCCTCAGCCTCACCCCCCCACCACCCTCACCATCACCCCCCACCACTCTCACCATCACCCCCCACCACCCTCACCATCACCCCCCACCACCCTCACCATCACCCCCACCACCCTCACCATCACCCCCCACCACCCTCAGCCTCACCATCACCCTCCACCCCCCTCAGCTTCACCCCCCCACCACCCTCACCATCACCCCCACCACCCTCACCATCACCCCCCACCACCCTCAGCCTCACCATCACCCCCACCACCCTCAGCCTCACCATCACCTCCCACCACCCTCAGCCTCACCCCCACCACCCTCACCATCACCCCCACCACCCTCACCATCACCACCACCACCCTCACCATCACCCCCCACCACCCTCAGCCTCACCATCACCCCCACCCCCCTCAGCTTCACCCCCCCACCACCCTCACCATCACCCCCACCACCCTCACCATCACCCCCCACCACCCTCAGCCTCACCATCACCCCCACCACCCTCAGCCTCACCATCACCTCCCACCACCCTCAGCCTCACCCCCCACCACCCTCACCATCACCCCCACCACCCTCACCATCACCACCACCACCCTCAGCCTCACCATCACCCCCCACCACCCTCACCATCACCCCCACCACCCTCAGCCTCACCCCCCACCACCCTCAGCCTCACCATCACCCCCCTCAGCCTCACCCCCCACCACCCTCACCATCACCCCCCTCAGCCTCACCACCCTCACCATCACCCCCCACCACCCTCACCATCACCACCCTCAGCCTCACCATCACCACCCTCAGCCTCACCATCACCCCCACCCCCCTCAGCCTCACCCCACCACCCTCACCATTACCACCCTCACCATCACCCCCACCGCCATCACCACCCTCACCATCACCACCCACCCCCCTCAGCCTCACCATCACCCCCTACCCCCCTCAGCCTCACCCCCCACCACCCTCACCATCACCCCCACCACCCTCACCATCACCACCCTTAACCTCACCATCACCCCACCTCCCTCTGCCTCACCATCACCCCCCTCAGCCTCACCCCCCACCACCCTCACCATCACCCCCACCACCCTCAGCATCACCCCCCACCACCCTCAGCCTCACCATCACCCCCACACCATCACCCCCCACCACCCTCAGCCTCACCATCACCCCCCTCAGCCTCACCCCCCACCACCCTCACCATCACCCCCCACCACCCTCACCATCACCCCCACCACCCTCACCATCACCACCCTCAGCCTCACGATCACCCCCACCCCCTCACCATCACCCCCCACCACCCTCAGCCTCACCATCACCCCACCACACTCAGCCTCACCATCACCCCCCACCACCCTCAGCCTCACCCCCCACCACCCTCACCATCACCCCCCACCACCCTCACCATCACCCGCACCACCCTCAGCCTCACCATCACCCCCCACCACCCTCACCATCACCCCCCCACCACCATCACCCCCCACCACCCTCACCATCACCCCCACCACCCTCAGCCTCACCATCACCCCCACCACCCTCACCATCACCCCCCTCAGCCTCACCCCCCACCACTCTCACCATTACCCCCCACCACCCTCACCATCACCCCCACCACCCTCACCATCACCCCCACCACCCTCACCATCACCACCCTCAGCCTCACCATCACCCCCCACCCCCCTCAGCTTCACCCCCCCACCCCCCTCACCATCACCCCCCACCACCCTCAGCCTCACCATCACCCCACCACCCTCAGCCTCACCCCCCACCACTCTCACCATCACCCCCCACCACCCTCACCATCACCCCCACCACCCTCACCATCACCACCCTCAGCCTCACCATCACCCCCACCCCCCTCAACTTCACCCCCACCACCCTCACAATCACCCCCCACCACCCTCACCATCACCCCCCACCACCCTCAGCCTCACCATCACCCCACCACCCTCAGCCTCACCATCAACCCCCACCACCCTCAGCCTCACCCCCCACCACCCTCACCATCACCCCCACCACCCTCAGCCTCACCATCACCCCCACCACCCTCACCATCACCCCCACCACCATCACCCCCACCACCCTCACCATCACCCCCACCACCCTCAGCCTCACCATCACCCCCCACCACCCTCACTATCACCCCCCACCACCCTCAGCCTCACCACCACCCTCAGCCTCACCCCCACCATCCTCAGCCTCATCCCCCACCATCGTCAGCCTCACCCCCCCACCACCCTCAGCCTCACCCCACCACCCTCAGCCTCACCCCCACCATCCTCAGCCTAACCCCCCACCATCCTCAGCCTCACCCCCCCACCACCCTCAGCCTCACCCCGCCACCCTCACCATCACCCCCACCAGCCTCACCATCACCCCCTCAGCCTCACCATCACCCCCCCCACCACCCTTACCATCACCCCCACCACCCTCAGCCTCACCATAACCCCCACCACCCTCCGCATCACCCCCCCACCACCCTCAGCATCACCCTCTCATCACCCTCAGCATCACCCTCTCATCACCCCCTCACCACCCTCAGCATAACCCTCCGTCACCACCCTCAGCCTCACCCCACTCACCATCACCCTCTCCTTCTCACATCACCCCTCTCTCACTCTAACATTACCCCCTCTCACATTACCCACTCTCACATTACCCCCTCTCACTCTCACATTACCCCCTCTCACTCTCACATTACCCCCCTCACTCTCACATTACCCCCCTCACTCTCACATTACCCTCACTCTCACATTACCCTCACTCTCACATTACTCTAACTCTCACATTACCCCCTCTCACTCTCACATTACCCCCTCTCACTCTCACATTACCCCCTCACTCTCACATTACCCCCCTCACTCTCACATTACCCCCTCACTCTCACATTACCCCCCTCACTCTCACATTACCCCCTCACTCTCACATTACCCTCACTCTCACATTACCCTCACTCTCACATTACCCTCACTCCCACATTACCCTCACTCCCACATTACCCTCACTCTCACATTACCCCCTCTCACTCTCACATTACTCCCTCTCACTCTCACATTACTCACTCTCACATTACTCACTCTCACTCTCACATTACCCCCCTCACTCTCACATTACCCCCCTCTCACTCTCACATAACCCCCCTCACTCTCTCATAACCCCCCTCACTCTCACATAACCCCCCCTCACTCTCACATAACCCCCCTCACTCTCACATAACCCCCTCACTCTCACATTACCCCCTCTCACTCTCACATTACCTCCGCTCACATTACCCCCTCTCACTCTCACATTACCATCACCCCCCTCCCTCTCACATTACCATCACCCCCCCGATCCCTCTGACCATCACCCCCCCGCTCCCTCTCACCATCACCCCCCCGCTCCCTCTCACCATCACCCCCCGCTCCCTCTCACCATCACCCCCCCGCTCTCTCTCCTACCATTACCCCCCGCTCCCTCTCACCATCACCCCCCGCTCCCTCTCACCATCACCCCCTCTCACCATCGCTCTCCCTCTCACCATTACCCTCCCCTCTCCCTCTCACCATCGCTCTCCCTCTCACCATTACCCTCCCCTCTCCCTCTCACCATCGCTCTCCCTCTCACCATTACCCTCCCCTCTCTCTCTCACCATCGCTCTCCCTCTCACCATTACCCCCACACCATCACCCCCCTCTCACCATCACCCGTCTCTCCCTCTCACCATCACCCCCCCTATACACACAACACACTTCAAGCAGCTACCCCATACACATAGGGTCTCAGACAAAAACGCAAACATGCTCACAGAGACATACATTCACAACACAAGGATACTCTCTGTCAGACACACTCTCAGGCACATACACAGGTAGACAGTGCATCAATGTGTATATGTGAAACTTTTTTGTTAGTGGGGCCTCATGTTTGCATTTCGCCTAAGGCCTCATAAAGTCTAGAGCCGCCTCTGCTGTCAATGTCTTGGTGCTAGATACCACAGGAAATGTTCAGATGTCTTGTGGAGTCCATGCCTCTTTGCAACCACAGCTATTTTGGCAGCACAAAGGGGACCTACACGATATTAGGCAGGTGGTTTTAATCTTGTGGCTGATTAAAGTACATCCAATTGTGGCTACTGCAATCACCCCCCATTCGAGGTAAATACAATCTCTCCTGTCCTTACATTACTTTAGAGTATTCATTCATCTGAAAACAATAAGCACATACACATACTCAATAGAAAATAAGCACAATTGAAAAGTAGAACTGTAAAGGTTTTCCACAGCCCGCCATATTAGGATGGATCAAACCAAGAATACTGGTAAGTACCCTGCTAACATAGTTAACAAACCCGATATGAAACAAGCTGACTTGTAAAAAAATAAAAGGTTAAAGATAATGTCTACTATTGTTTTCATTATATTAAAGTTTTTAGACATTAAGAAAAGGCAACATAATCTCAAATCCCAAGAGGATAAACATAGTCCATTGCTAATAAAAACCCTCCAGCTAAAACACTTAACGTCATATCCTACATCTGAAAATACATGGAATTAATTTACATTTGAAAAATATTAATAAGCCAATCAATGATTAGTTCAGAAATCAAAACTTCACAAAGGAAAACCAATGTAGGATTTTAAAAACTTTGTCACGAGTAATCCTCTAATGTGAAAGGTATAATACCAAACAAACTATGAAAAATGCTATAAAATATACAATTCATAGATATTAACTAGGTACTTGAACAAGCAGGAATTGCACCCAGTGTAGTTAATTAATCTATTTCCACACCAACTATATTTGCAAAATGCAAAGTCCCATATATTAAAGTGAGATTACAAAGCTAATGCAAGATATACCTACATAACCAAAACTGGTGGTCAACCATGTGGATATAATCACATGGGAGATTCTTAGTACATGTACAAATTGCAAAGCCCCCTATGGCAGCATTTTAATGGGTCAAGTCATTTTATCAATAGGTAGACAGACAGGCAGACAGATGATACATAACAATGAACCATGTAACATGGAAAACTAAAGACATCAAGGTTTTATGGAGAAATCAAAGTAAACCACAAATCAGAAACCTGAGATGGCATTTGGTGATGGTGTATCTGTATGGGTCCAGCAGAGGAGATGTTTTACTCTCCGGTCGACCGATAGTTTTCGTGGTCTATCAAGCATTTTCCTTGTTTGCCCTTGTAAGTCTGGGCCAGGTAATCACTGAATCACATAAACCACTATCTGTCATTTGTGCAAAACCTCTGTTTAATTTACTATTATTATTGGTATTTTTAGAGTGTAAACTTATTCCACCACGCTTTATGATATTATTAAGAGGAACTAGTCAACAAAATGAGACAAGCTATTACACATTTTGACAGAAACGATAACAGTAATAAATTAAAAGCATAGACAATCCTTCTGTGAATTGAGAGTCTCTTTTGACTACACATAGGCCCCAGATCGGTAGCCAATAAGGTCTCAACTTGGCAAAACTCATGGAAGCTTGGAGAAATTTGACGAAGATTGGTTTCACCCTGAACTAACTTGTACAAGTTTCCTTGTGAAGATCTAAGTTATTACTGTATTTGTGACTTTTATTTTTACAAGTTTTTAAAAAAAATAAAAATTTTATTAGATTTTACAGAAATTATTTTAACAGAAAATAATATTATTTTCTGCTAAAAATAAGTAGCTTAATATTATGAATAATAATAATAATGTGACCTGGCATTAGATTATAGGCTTTAATTGTGTCCACACTGCTTTTTTTGATTTGTAGCTCAATTCTTTCCCCTCGTGTTTTGGCAGTAGAATTTAAACTGCTTTTACCAATTATCTCAATCACTACAAGCATCTATTGGCCACTGTGTACATAATTGTAAGGATAATTGAATCCATATTCCTGCAATCTATGTGGATAGTAATTCCTCATAACATTTGCTAAGTAAGCTCTTTGATGTGCGCATGCAGCATTGTGTTCTAGAAGCATCAAGATTACTGTGCATCATTTATGCAATTGACTTATAAGGACTGTAATTTCCACCACTTATCTATTAAATGTCTGTACTTTAAATTAAAATTGTCATTATAATCATAACTGAACCGTATTAAAGTTGTACCTCTATTTGATTCACGTGATGGCAATTTCTGGATATTTGAGGGTAATATGTGAACAACCAATTTAGCAATTTAGAATGCAATGTTAGATATAAGCGATTGCATTCACTTACTCTAATTATAAATCAAAAATAATATAACTAAATAATTTTGTCGTTGCCCATATGGAGGAAGTTAGTGAAATAATCCCTAGAAAAATAAATCACACACATTAGGTATAAGTGTAATAGGGTCAATGAATGTCGTTATTAGAATGTTCACTGTGCATTATATCTTTCTAGATGTTTTGGTTCCTTGACAAGTGAAGCAATATCCTTTGGAGTACATCAAAAAAATGCTTCCCAGAGGGGTCCATGTTTGTCCTGAGTTAAACACCCTATAATGTTCACTGGGATTGGTTCTTCACATAACATACTAACCATCTCCAGAGAGATTATCAAACCTAGAGAACTTGTTAAAGTGTATCCATGTAGACTTGTGCACAGTGGAAAATTCATGTTGGGCAAATGATTTCATCTTAAAAGAGAATTTAGTTTAGGTAGTCGTCCATGTCACGGTTACAATCATCCTAATATCGTTCATGCAAAATATTTGTGAAAACAATTTGAATGAACAAAAAAGAGCCTGAAAATGGGCCGTTTAGTGGACTGCAAAATATAAATATTTTGTACATATTTTGCCGTACACTGATTTTCTTTCAAGTGGTGAATCCCCATTCTACCTTAACCCAAAGGTGCTCTGAGGACGTTGAAATCCATTAAAGGGTTACTCTAACCAACATAACAACTGCTGCTTTTAGAAGTGATCATGGTAATAGGAATCTGTATGTGTTGCGCATGTGCTTCCTAACCCCTTAAGGACAGAGCTTCAGAAGCTTGTCTTTCACTTAATGACAACGGCATTTTTTGCTATTTGCGTTCAACTGCATTTTACTAATTTATTGCACCGACACATATTATATACTGTTTTTTAAAGGACAGAAAGGGCTTTAATTTGATGTAATATATGTATACATAAATGCTTATTTATTATAAAAAAAAATACAGAAATATGCAAAAAAAATATTTTTTGTGTGTTTTTTTCACAGTTTTTTGCAATAATAATGTGTACATAATTAGTGCAGGTCAAGGAAAGTAATTAAAATAAATTCATTTAGTTGTTCTGATTTACAGAATATATAATGTGTCTGGGATTTTAAGTTTTTTTTGGTAGTTACAGGTCACAAAGCACAAGGAGTCAAATAAACTTTTAATGTGGAGCAATTTTAGAATTTGGTATGTTTGTCTTGTAAGCTTAATAGCCATAAAAGAAAACAAAATTGCCACACAAAAGTATATATTTATATAAAGTAGACATCACAGGCTATTTACCTAAGATTGTTTTGACACTTTCTACGTAGCCATTTCACTGCCAACCTCTGCTAAATATTGGAGTAAAATTGTGTTTTTTGGTTTTTTTGGCACACAAACTTATAACAAAGAACTTCTCATGTGTATTTTGTAAAGTTGGTATGTGCTATTCCTGTACAAAGTTTTATTTTGTGTTCAGTTACATTTGCTGAGTAAAATGACACCCCCATTGTATGTCTTTGGCACTATTTTGTGAAGCTACAGTGCCATATAGGAGACCTGTCCTTTTCAGTATTCACAGTAGAATTTTGAGAGACGGATTTAATGAGCCTAGGCTTCCATTTGGGGTATTATACCAGTTTGACTGTTCAAAAAAAAAAAACACAAAGGCCTACCATTTGTAAAAGTAGACACTCCAGGGTATCTCATAAGGTGCATATTGTGCCTTAACATGCCCCCATTTTTTCACCAATAGATGCCAAAGTATGTGGTAAAAAATAATTGTGTGCATTTTTTACATATGGGTTGCATTTGTGCTGGGCATTTTGTATATTTCACATGTGCCACTAAGTTCAAACCCCCCAAATTATGTTCAGCTAAGTCTTCTGAGTAAAATGACACCCCCATTGTATGTCTTTGGCACTATTTCGTGAAGCTACAGTGCCATATAGGAGACCTGTCCTTTTCAGTATTCACAGTAGAATTTTGAGAGACGGACTTAATGAGCCAATGCTTCCATTTGGGGTATTATAACAGTTTGACTGTTCAAAAAAACCCACAAAGGCCTACCATTTGTAAAAGTAGACACTCCAGGGTATCTCATAAGGTGCATATTGTGCCTTAACATGCCCCCATTTTTTCACCAATAGACGCCAAAGTATGTGGTATAAAATAATTTTGTGCATTTTTTACATATGGATTGCATTTTTACTGGGCATTTTGTATATTTCACATGTGCCACTAAGTTCAAACTCCCCAAATTATGTTCAGCTAAGTCTTCTGAGTAAAATGACACCCCCATTGTATGTTTTTGGCACTATTTCGTGAAGCTACGGTGCCATATAGGAGACCTGTCCTTTTCAGTACTCACAGTAGAATTTTGAGAGACGGATTTAATGAGCCTATGCTTCCATTTGGGGTACTATAACAGTTTGACTGTTCAACAAAACCCCACAAAGGCTACCATTTGTAAAAGTAGACACTACAGGGTATCTCATAAGGTGCATATTGTGCCTTAACATGCCCCCATTTTCTCACCAATAGATGCCAAAGTATGTGGTAAAAAATACTTTTGTGCGTTTTTTACATATGGATTGCATTTGTGCTGGGCATTTTGTATATTTCACATGTGCCACTAAGTTCAAACCCCCCAAATTATGTTCAGCTAAGTCTTCTGAGTAAAATGACACCCCCATTGTATGTCTTTGGCACTATTTCGTGAAGCTACAGTGCCATATAGGAGACCAAGCCATATCAGTTTTCACCGAACTTTGAATTTTGACGCTCGGCCTATGTGCAATTTCCAAGCATCTTAGCAGGTTTTAAATTCAAACTACCCCACAAAGGCCTACCATTTCTTAAAGTAGACACCCCAGGGTATTTCAAAAGGTATATTCTAAACCTTAGTGTAGGATCATTTTTTTGTTAGTTTGTACCAAGTCTCGTTGCAATTAGCATTTTTGTCTGCCTTTTTGACACACACTTGGAGATGTTACTGTATATTTTGCTATCCGTATGTGTGCTATGGCAGTATAACACCTAATATGTTGCTCAGCTATGTCATCTTAGTGCAATGATACCCCCATGTGTACCTTTTTCAGGGTTATGTGGATGTTGAAGGGGCACATTGGAGACACACCACTTCCATATTTTTCAAAAGTGGATGCTGGGCCCAAGTCTCATTTTAGCAGCTCAGGACTGCAAATTACCTCTCAAAGGCCACATATATTTTTAAGTATAAGCAGTTCATCAATTCAAATTATGAACAAGTGCATACTATTTGCTGTGAAAAGGGGGAATAGTTGGGGTAAACTTATCCGGGGGTAGTACACAGTCATCTGCGTCCCGGGCAAAGCCGTCATGGATTCCGAAACCAAAACACAGACAGACCACAAAGAGAGAGAACACAGAGAGAGAAACTTGTAATACCGGTCCTTAGAATGGCCGGGCTATACAAGCAGAAAATAGTCAAGGTACAAGCTGAGGTCAAAGGAGTAAAGAGAAACGGAACAACGATAGGACAAGCCGAGGTCAAGGATCAGAGAAGACAGGATAAATGGTAGACAAAGCCAAGATTCGGTAACCAATCAGACAGATGAGTAAAAATCATACCCCAAAACTGGTCTACTTATTCGGCCTGGGTGTGAAATTTTTTAAAACAATGGCCAATACATAGGCCGGGCTGAGAGGGGCAATCAGGGAAGTGATAGCTGGTCTCAACTCTTACGCCCCTCTTGTAACACACCCTGCACCTTTTCTGGGGGTTTTGTTTTTTAGGGGTTGGTGGAATCTTAAAGCAGAAGTGACCTGCCTCCATTCTTCTGCTAGGCTCCACTGATGGTCTCCTTGTGTGGCATTCTAGCAGCTTAGAAATTAGCTCAAACTGGAAAGAAAGAAAAGTGCTTTTCAGCCCAGCATTTGCCTTTTTAAAAATGACAAAGGCATTGTGGATTGCCATCTGCATCAGGTATATGCCCACTTTTTTATACCATGCCCTGGTCTTTCTCATGATCAAATACGGCTGCATCAGTTGATCGGACAGGTGAACGCCCCCCATATGCCGATTATATTGCCGTATGCAGACTGGTACCCGTTTACATTCGTCTCTGCCACGAACTGTGACTCTCTGAGTGTTTTCACTATGGATGGTGGTTAAGATGAAAACATCCTTTTTATCCCTGTACTTGAGTGCCAGCAGTTCATTCTGGCAGAGAGCTGCTGTTTCCCCCCTTTTCATTTTTTTGTTTGCTAGAGCCTTTGGGAAACCTGTGCGACTCTTCCGAATAGTGCCACAGGCCACGGTCTCGAAGCAATACAACATTTGTAACAGTGGGATGCTATAATAAAAGTTATCGATGTATAGATGATAACCTTTATTAAGTAGTGGCATTATTAAGTCCCAGACAAGTTTCCCACTTGTCCCTACTATATCTGGGCAACCTGGGGGATCAAGGTGGCTATCCCTTCCTTCGTATACACGGAAGGTGTATACGTAGCCACTGCCACTTTCACATAATTTATAAAATTTGATCCCATATCGGGATCTTTTGGATGGGATATATTGTCTAAACCCCAGTCTTCCCTTAAACTTCATTAGGGATTCGTCAATGGAAATGTTTTTGTTGGGGGTATATATAGTGGCAAATTTACTGTTAAAGTGGGGAATTAAAGGGTGTATTTTGTAAAGAAGATCATACTGCGGATCACCTTTTGGGGGGCACTTGTTATTATCACTAAAGTGCATACATCTTAGTATGTCTTCATATCTTTCCCTTGTCATTGTCTCGGCAAAAAGGGGGGTATTGCAAATAGGATGTTTAGCCCAATACATCCTAATTGTGGGCCTTTTAATTAGCCCCATTAACATGGTCAGTGCCCAGAATTGTTTCAATTCTGGCACACTGGTTGGGTTCCATCTCTCTTTCCTGGAGATAAGAGAGTCTGGATTGCGTGCCAGATATTGCTCCACATAGAGATTAGTCTGGGTGACTATCTCCCCAAAAATCTCATCCCCCAAGAACAGCTGCATAACATCCAGCGCACTATAGGCAGACAGGTCAGCCTGTATGCCAGGATTGGCTGTAAACACTGGGATGTCTGGGGGAAAATTATTAGGGGGTACCCAGTCATCTGCGCCATGTTCAGCATTAGGGGAATCGTCGATTTCCCCTGATGGTCCTGCAGTATCTGGCACATAGTCCCTGTCCCCTGCATCCCCTGCGTCACTCCCTGCTTCACTCTCTGAGGCAGTGTCAGTCGCCTCTGAGTCGGCCGCTAACAGGGCATAAGCCTCCTCTGCGCTATACTTTCTAAACATTGTTAATACAGCTAACACAGCTAACAAAACTCTAACTAAAAATATATATATATTTTTTTTATTCCCTAATTCCCACTAAATTCCACCCACCAAAATAACTAAATCACAAAATAATAAAATCAAATAATAAAATTTAACCCCTTAGGGTTACAAAAAAACTAAAATTTAACCCTTGAAAGTAAAAAAAAAAAAATAGATCACAGTAAAGTACTGTGACCTGTATATTGATCACTGCTAGCAGTGATCAAGCAGCAGGGAAAGGGTTATTTTTTTTTTTAATAAAGGGGAAAGGGATTAGGGACTTTTTTTTAAACTTAGCTATTCTTCTGGGACACAATGTAGCACCGATCCGTCTCTCTCCACTTCACAAACCCACACGAGGTGGAGGGAGGCGGATCAGATATCCCAGCAGCATTGTGACCGCTGTGACGAGGTCCGTCACTCGTCATTAACGCTTTCCCCTGAGTGACGGACCTTGTCCATCACTCGTCGTTAAGGGGTTAAATGCTGCACCTACAGAGATATTTGCACTTTTGTGCCAGGGGCTACCCAATATCAATTTTGTGCAAAAATTATGTCTGTCATCAAAGTGAACTGTGCACTAACGACAGATATTATCAGATTTCCCCCTTGCAGGCAGTGCTGGGAGCCCACCTGCAAGGGGTAGCTTGATCTTCCCTCTCTCTGTGCGCACTCTCCCCACCTCCCTCCGATGAGAGTTTTTGTTTTTATTATTCCCTCCCTCCCATGTCCACCCCTTCATCAGCTCTGAGCACTTGCATGAACTCTGAGTTGATGAAACTAGAAGCATTTGATTGGACCGCACAAGAAACACAGTGATGTCATATGGGGTGTGAAAATCAGCGCCAGAAGCTTTGCTCGCCTCTGCATTTCAGATAAATTAATTAACAAGAAATACAAGTTACCTGCGTTCTCTCCTTAATCCCTTTGTATTTTTAAACAAATAGAGGTTTTTTAGTTACCTCCAATGGCCATGAGAGGATGAGCCCACCTGCCAACGTCAAGGCAGATCCCCTTAGGTGGGTCCTAACTCTAACCATTCACCTTGCTTCCTTGAGCCTCTGGCAAAAATCTCTAATGAGACAGAAAGGGGTGTTTTTTATATACACCCTTTACATTATTAATTAATCCCTATGTATTTTTAAACAAATTTAGGTTTTTTAGTTACCTCCAATGGCCATGAGAGGATGAGCCCACCTGCCAACATCAAGGCAGACCCCCCTAGGTGGGTCCTAACTCTAACCATTTGTTTAAAAATACATAGGGATTAAGGAGAGAGCGCAGGTAACTTGTTTTTCTTTGGTTTTTACTATATATTGGGGCTGATGTGTACTGTAGTCATTGAAGCCGCCCAGTGATGGGAGTGAGCGCAGGACTTTTCTTTCTGCATTCAGATAAATGAATTGTTTGTTTTTTTTACTTTATAATGGAGGAGGAACATAATTAGCAATGTCCAACAGGGCCTGCTAAATAAAAAAAAAAAGTATATACGTAAAAGGTTGGAACACCCTTTAAATGCACTTTATGAACAATGGGCTTGATTTGATGTGTACAATGTGAAATGGATAGACTGTGTCAAGAAATATTTATCCACGGCAAGATGGATTTTTGAGCACGTTGCAGCAGATATCGAGATCCATCAGACCTGGTTACATATTTTCTGGTTACATATCTTCACAAAACAGGTTCTGGTGGGGGCAATGCGCACTCCAACCTCCGTTTACCTTCTGTTATAACCAACACGTATAATCTGCTGCTGTAGCCAGTGTTCTTCAAGGTGCAATCCATTGTGCATTTAGAGATGGCTTGTGCAGCCCACTGCTCTAAAGATTGGTTATTTGAGTATTTGTGTTTTTTTTTGTCATGCTTAATGAGTCTATCCATTCTTCTCTGACACCTTTCATTGAGTAAGCTTTTTTGTTTGTTTGCGACTGTGGTTGCCACGCATGCCAAGGATAGACCAAATAAATTGAAACATTCTTATTTGCTATTGCACTCTAAATTTCTAGACAGAGGATGTTATAAAACTGCTTTTGTGTGTAGAAAAAATAATTGCGTACCAATCTGGCACACAAAGTATACGGCTTACAGGCTGTAGCGAATAAAGCCTTTAATAAAAGTAGCACATTGCTCTTCACAAAGTGGTCAATCTGGGCACATCTCCAAGTAATGAATTGATTTATCTAAATTCAGAACTTGTCAACATCTGCTTACTATGTAAGAGTCATTGCAGCAGGTTTCTTAAACCGCCTCAGTGTATGACTAATTCACGACACACAAAAGCATATTCTATTTGTGAATAGAGGTAAATGCTCTAACATAGGATATGGCCAAAGAAAATCACGTCTTCCTGCACATGAGTACATTATGCATTCTAAGAACTTTGATTTATATTCAAAACCTATAACTTCTGTAACATTTAGAAAATAAAACCACTTTAGATAATGAACATTAAAGTATAACGATACATGTGTTTGTAAAGCCCTTTAGAAGCCATTTAAGCAATAGAACGACCCCAGAAATCTCGAAGTATACTATCATTTAACGGGAACATATTCAGCAATAAGATTTATGAAACACAATGTAATACCAATTTAGCACGTAAAAAAGATCAAACTTATTGAAGGAAAGCTACAGAATTATTTTTTTTCTGAGATTGTATGCTGCTAACTTGGAGATGATATGATATAGCTTTTACATAGAAACATAGAAACATAGAATGTGAGGGCAGATAAGAACCATTCGGCCCATCTAGTCTGCCCAATTTTCTAAATACTTTCATTAGTCCGTGGCCTTATCTTATAGTTAGGATAGTCTTATGCCTATCCCACAAATGCTTAACCCTTTAAGACCGGAGGGTGTACTATTATGCCCTATTTTAAGCGGCTCTAAGCGCCGCCGGGCGTAATAGTACGCCCTCTGGTCTTTTTTTACTTACCCTATCGCCGGCGATCCCACGCCAGCGATCGCGGTTGGGGGGACTTCAAGGAAGCCCCCCGCGGCACATCCGACATCCTGGGGGCCCCCCCCCGGCCATGTGGCTGAATTCAAATAAAAAAAAGTAAAATAAGTGTAAAAAAAAAAACAATTATATACTTAGATCATATATATATATATATATATATATATATATATATATTATATATATATACATAATATATATATGCTCTAAGTATATATATACACATATACATACACACACACATACACTGTCTAGGTGTATTTTACTATTAATATATATATATATTATATATATAAAAAACAGCTTGAGAACTGAGCGGTGACCGACCGAAGGGCAGGCTATTTCAGTTGCTGCCCGTTCTCAGTATTCTCTTGCGACCCATTTTTTACTCTCCACAAGTTTAAGGGACAATCCAGACGTGGACCCCTTGCTCACGGTGCCTAGGGAGATATCAGCTATGCCTCACTGATGATGCCTAACAAGGTTGAAACGATCGTCTGGGGTTGCTGTGTCTCTCGTGCAGAGGGAACTTGCTGGCATTTCGGATCTGGACTGCCCGTATGGGTGGGACCAGTCTGATATGTTTCAGAGAAGTTCTCTCTGTAATGGCACAAGATGAGCAAAAAACAGCTTGAGAACTGAGCGGTGGCCGACCGAAGGGCAGGCTATTTCAGTTGCTGCCCGTTCTCAGTATTCTCTTGCGACCCATTTTTTACTCTCCACAAGTTTAAGGGACAATCCAGACGTGGACCCCTTGCTCACGGTGCCTAGGGAGATATCAGCTATGCCTCACTGATGATGCCTAACAAGGTTGAAACGATCGTCTGGGGTTGCTGTGTCTCTCGTGCAGAGGGAACTTGCTGGCATTTCGGATCTGGACTGCCCGTATGGGTGGGACCAGTCTGATATGTTTCAGAGAAGTTCTCTCTGTAATGGCACAAGATGAGCAAAAAACAGCTTGAGAACTGAGCGGTGACCGACCGAAGGGCAGGCTATTTCAGTTGCTGCCCGTTCTCAGTATTCTCTTGCGACCCATTTTTTACTCTCCACAAGTTTAAGGGACAATCCAGACGTGGACCCCTTGCTCACGGTGCCTAGGGAGATATCAGCTATGCCTCACTGATGATGCCTAACAAGGTTGAAACGATCGTCTGGGGTTGCTGTGTCTCTCGTGCAGAGGGAACTTGCTGGCATTTCGGATCTGGACTGCCCGTATGGGTGGGACCAGTCTGATATGTTTCAGAGAAGTTCTCTCTGTAATGGCACAAGATGAGCAAAAAACAGCTTGAGAACTGAGCGGTGACCGACCGAAGGGCAGGCTATTTCAGTTGCTGCCCGTTCTCAGTATTCTCTTGTGACCCATTTTTTACTCTCCACAAGTTTAAGGGACAATCCAGACGTGGACCCCTTGCTCACGGTGCCTAGGGAGATATCAGCAATGCCTCACTGATGATGCCTAACAAGGTTGAAACAATCGTCTGGGGTTGCTGTGTCTCTCGTGCAGAGGGAACTTGCTGGCATTTCGGATCTGGACTGCCCGTATGGGTGGGACCAGTCTGATATGTTTCAGAGAAGTTCTCTCTGTAATGGCACAAGATGAGCAAAAAACAGCTTGAGAACTGAGCGGTGACCGACCGAAGGGCAGGCTATTTCAGTTGCTGCCCGTTCTCAGTATTCTCTTGCGACCCATTTTTTACTCTCCACAAGTTTAAGGGACAATCCAGACGTGGACCCCTTGCTCACGGTGCCTAGGGAGATATCAGCTATGCCTCACTGATGATGCCTAACAAGGTTGAAACGATCGTCTGGGGTTGCTGTGTCTCTCGTGCAGAGGGAACTTGCTGGCATTTCGGATCTGGACTGCCCGTATGGGTGGGACCAGTCTGATATGTTTCAGAGAAGTTCTCTCTGTAATGGCACAAGATGAGCAAAAAACAGCTTGAGAACTGAGCGGTGACCGACCGAAGGGCAGGCTATTTCAGTTGCTGCCCGTTCTCAGTATTCTCTTGCGACCCATTTTTTACTCTCCACAAGTTTAAGGGACAATCCAGACATGGACCCCTTGCTCACGGTGCCTAGGGAGATATCAGCTATGCCTCACTGATGATGCCTAACAAGGTTGAAACGATCGTCTGGGGTTGCTGTGTCTCTCGTGCAGAGGGAACTTGCTGGCATTTCGGATCTGGACTGCCCGTATGGGTGGGACCAGTCTGATATGTTTCAGAGAAGTTCTCTCTGTAATGGCACAAGATGAGCAAAAAACAGCTTGAGAACTGAGCGGTGACCGACCGAAGGGCAGGCTATTTCAGTTGCTGCCCGTTCTCAGTATTCTCTTGCGACCCATTTTTTACTCTCCACAAGTTTAAGGGACAATCCAGACGTGGACCCCTTGCTCACGGTGCCTAGGGAGATATCAGCTATGCCTCACTGATGATGCCTAACAAGGTTGAAACGATCGTCTGGGGTTGCTGTGTCTCTCGTGCAGAGGGAACTTGCTGGCATTTCGGATCTGGACTGCCCGTATGGGTGGGACCAGTCTGATATGTTTCAGAGAAGTTCTCTCTGTAATGGCACAAGATGAGCAAAAAACAGCTTGAGAACTGAGCGGTGACCGACCGAAGGGCAAGCTATTTCAGTTGCTGCCCGTTCTCAGTATTCTCTTGCGACCCATTTTTTACTCTCCATATATATATATAATATATATATGCTCTAAGTATATATATACACATATACATACACACACACATACACTGTCTAGGTGTATTTTACTATTAATATATATATATATATATATATATATATATATATATTTATATCAAATTACACGTAGACTGATACTGATAAAATATAAAAATAATTATTGTTATATATATATTTATAAATAATATAAAAAAAATGTAAATACGTTAAAAAATAAAATTACAAAAATAATTAAAAATAAATAATTAAAAAATATATAGATGTGTGTTATTTCATTCCAACTGTATTGTGATATTAATATATATATATTTATATCAAAATACATGTAGAACAAAATAATATATATATTTATATACATAAATATATACGTATATATCACTATATATATATACCTATATATAAATAAAAATATTTAAAAAAAAATATATATATATATATACATATATATACACATACGTATATATATACATATATTAATTCCACACATTTATTTATGTAATATTTTTACATAATTAGGTATCTTAATTAATTACAATTAGCGGGACCTGCTTGACAACCCATGCAGAAAGTAAAGGGAATTTAATTTGCTAGCACTATATTTAACCCTATAACTTTCCAAGACACCATAAAACCTGTACATGTAGGGTACTGTTCTACTCGGGAGACTTCGCTGAACACAAATAGTAGTGTTTCAAAACAGTAAAATGTATTACAA